>NW_025400995.1:3768132-3770888 GCF_015345945.1 Tribolium madens | reverse complement strand
GCGGACACGCAGAGACGCTCCGCGCAATACCAACACCTCTAACACGCCACCCGTTGCCTCCCCAACAACCATCGACGGCATCTCTCTTAGCCTCAAACACCCAATTGCTGCTACCGCCATCATCCGACGCCCAACAATTGATACTATACTCTTATTGTATTTTTATTTCGAGAGATATTGTTTTTCGCTCAAACACAAGGGTTTATGCCGTCGTCAACGACACACGAAACGGATTCTGGAACCCTAAATACGAGTCGAAGAGGGGAAATAGGTGCATGCACATATGTTTGCGCGTACAATGCATTAAAGACGGCCATTCTCATGACAAATGAGAGATTTTGGGAGAGGTCCCGAAAGGTGACATCTTACCGAATCAAACTCGATCAATACTATCTCGCATATTTTTTACTTAATTTAAAAAAAATAGACGTGTAGATTTATAATCTAAAAAGTAGATGCTTGGTATTATCCTAGTCTTGTCATCTGTAGGCGTTGATAACGCAACCAAATCAACTGAATGAATAACGAAGTTTATGTCGCTACGGATTGCGCAGGATATTGGTTATTGGAAATATAGCAGGCTGGGCACCTGCCACTGAAGAATATTGTCAGAAGAACTTATAATACGTGAAAAAGCCATCCTTTTCCAATTGCCGCGAGATCAGTTTTAGACGCAAGGATATACAAAAACTGCAGAAAATATACCAACATATTTTAAAAGTATATGTCGCAGTCGAGATAGCTCTTGGGCCTATTTTTATTTTATCGGATATTGGTTGCTGAAATTCACCCGTAACTCAGATTTCTTATTGAATTCCGTTCCACAGTTCCATTATGTATGGGTGTATGGTCTATGTGTCGCATAATTTAGCGTAGGCATCTATTGAAAAACTGACCCACGGAATTTAAGACGAAGAAAGTTTACTTCCGATACATCCGGTTTCCATATAATATGAGAGTGGAGAGAGTCCAGTAAGCGAGGTAACATATGCAAGCCAGACGTAACTCATATTGAAGTAATATTCACGAGCCGCCGACCCAACAAATAATCGACAGCGGTGTCAACCAAGAAATAAAAGCAATTTCGTTGATACAATCTTTTCATTTTTCTTTCCAATTCTGTCTGGGATATTCGATCAGATACGTATTGCGTATTCTCTGGATAGGTATAGGTAGCTATAACAAAATCTGCCCTTAAAATCTCGGCCCCGAGTTGACAGGTAGTTTTAACGACTTAAAAATAATTGCAATCCCAAGAAAAAAATCAATATCAATTTTAACTCAGCAGACACAAGAAAACCCCTTGCAACATTTCTCAATGAATTATTCTGTACCATAAAATTGTTTATGTTCAACAAAATCTTAATAATAAAATCCGTGTTTTTAAGGTTTTTTGAGACGCTGTAAAATAAGCGTTTAAATTGTTGTAAAATTGATTTTTTTAATAACTTTCCCATTGTTTCGTGAGGCGAGAATCAAACCTCAAGAATAACTTCTAAAACAATAAGCCCTTAAAAATTTCATCCGAAAAAAGCAATGTCTGCACTAATTATCAGTCAATAAAAAATCAAAATTAATTTAGGCAATTAATATGCAGCAGTATTTTCACTTTTTTGCGTCCCTGTACCTACCTACAGGGTGAGTCTTATACGCATAAATGAATGATAGTTTTTGCCCAATAATAACCAATGATAAAAAAAGTTCTACTAAAAGTTTTTTAGTTTTTTAGATTATTATTATTTCGACCATGCTCGGTATAGTGGTAAACATCGACTACCATAATTTGACATTCGATAGTGACAATAAAAAAAACATTAAACTTTTTTTTCTTCACAGAAATAATCTGCTGAATTTGTAAAAAAATAAAACAAAACAAACAAATCAAAAAAAAATCGAAAACTTAAAGGAACTGTTCAGAGTTATTTAGATTTAGAAGTGCTTACAGTGAGCAATGAGTATAGTTAGCTGAAACATGTATTGAAATTGGTGGAAATAATTTTGAACAGTTCCCCTAGGGTTTTCGATTTTTTCCATTTTTTTTGACTTTTTTTCGGAAAACTGTTTTAATTTCTTGCAATTTTATTATCTCCGAAAACTTAGGTATTTTACGTTTTACTCATTATTGATCATAACTTTTCTTATTGTCACTATCGAATGTCAAATTAAGGAACTCAATGTCTACTAGTATACCGAGCTTCGTCAAAATAATAATAATCTTAGTATTATATATTTAAAATTTTAAAGTTGAATAGTATTTTTATGACGCAATATCTCGGTAACTAAAAAACGTTTTTTCACTTTTTCACTTTTTTCACTATTCACTATTGGGCAAGAAATATTWTTCCCTATAAGTTTGTGCGTATAAGGTAAGACGCAGCCTGTAAAGTATATGCGAACAAAATTCGTAAAATTGAATATAGATTTTTTTTATTTACATTATTTTTTATTTAAACTAGTTATTTTATAGATATTAATTATAAAAGTCGTGCAAAAATTTGGGTAAGCTATTGCCAGTTTACTTTGTCAATGTTTATTACAGAATTTAATAAAATTTTTGTTTTTTTTTATTAATCTCTTTCCATTATTAAAAAATGCCTTAAATTATGTATAATGAGAGGATTATAAGATTCTACAACATAATTTTCATCGAAGAATTTTGAACACCCTTCATCTTTAATTTTATTCTTAAAACACTGATCAAAAATTGAATATTCATTTGTGATTCTTTAGATCTTTCCTGATATTTTCCAAAAAAA
>NW_025400995.1:3736496-3767808 GCF_015345945.1 Tribolium madens | reverse complement strand
CACCCTTCATCTTTAATTTTATTCTTAAAACACTGATCAAAAATTGAATATTCATTTGTGATTCTTTAGATCTTTCCTGATATTTTCCAAAAAAAGTAATAATAATTTCTGTTCATAGATTTTTTTAATTCAAAATTATACCTAATGCAGTTGCCACTATAATTAGAATTGATTGTTTATTAAAGTCATGTTTTTTTTTACTACATCTAGGTAAATGTAGAAATATCTAAAAAATGTAAATTAAGCAAATAGTTATTTCTATGTTGCAGCTCCAACTTAATGATTTTGAATGAAATACTGCAAAAAAATCAATTAATTTTGTATAAATCCTATGTCCTCAGATTACGTTAAAAAGATTCTAAATTTCTATGTAGCTACATTATTGATTTGAGAGATGCTGTGTGTCATGAAATTGAATTGTTCAGATCTTGTATTTCTTTATTTATAGAAACACAAATGTATGTAAATACGATAATTGATTTTTGTATGGTTTTAAAATACCTAAAGAAGTTAATGATGATGGCATCATTCAAATTATTTTCTGTGAAAGTGCGCTGACGTTTCTTTGCAAGATCGGCATTTGGTGTGTGTTTTTTGCCGTCCTTAACCATTTAGCCGGAGTCGAATAAGTGGCACCCGCTGAACCATTAGCCGAGAACGTTGTCCATTTGGCTCGGGCGGCGCAACGTCAGCAGTCTGTCCTATCTCCCTCCGCGGACATGGGCCGGTTGCGGTCGCTTCCACCACCGTCTAGATCGCCGCCACCGCCGCTACGCTACCACCGCCATCACCCTTCCCTTCATTATCATATCTCGCACTTGCGAAAAACTGCCTCTTCATTCCCCGAATTAATCAACACCTAATAATACACTTTATCTCGGCATAGTTTTTATTGATCTCCATCACATCACATCCCCGTGATGTGAGAATCAAATTTTAATATTATTGGCGCGCGGTTTCGTGCTTACAACTGCATACGTAACTAGACAGCGGGCGAAGCAGTATGTGAGGGTAAAGGTATATAAACAGTAGTTATGATAAATATGCACGACGAAGCGTGGTGCTCGGTGCGGCACCGGCATTATGGTGGAAGACAAATATTTGGCCTCGGTCGCGTTGGGAACCGCCATTGTCATAACATAAGACAATACGAATGCTGTATCTCATTTTTCATCTGGCCGATCTTTATAATCTGTATTTGCATCAGCTTGTAGCGATCTAATAATAACTCTGGGGAGCGGGTGAACGGGCGGGCGAAACGCCGTCCACATCGCTCCGAGATACAACGAGATTCTTCAATTAAAACTTATGTTTATTTAGTATTCGGGAAGCGGGCGCGAGCGAGCGCAATGAGAAATGTTTAACCGAAATAATAAGAGACAGTGACCGGAAGAGGCGGCATTGCCCGCATACAATCACGATCATCTCCCACACCACACCACTTCTTACAACCATACCCCAAACACCCAGGTACGAATAAAAAAATCTATTCTCAAATTTATATACTCGAGTCCATAAAGTAAACATCAAATACTGATACACACTAGAGACTGTCATAATCTCTCAAGTCCAGTCACTTCACTGAACGGAGGGATGGATTGATTCTTTAGATTTGCACCCTTCACTAATCATCAAAAAATTGCCACTCATTGAGGACATTTGACATTGTTATTAGTTGTAGGTATGGGCCGGTTATCGATACAAATAGCATGAGTCGCGCGAAGATCCTGTCGCCAAGATAGAAAGATTGGAGGTTAGAGATAGAGAGTCAGCAGCTTAGGATCGAATTGAAGCGGTAAAGCGTTGGCTGCGGCGGTCAGTGAACGGCCGTTAGTGGTGATTGCCGTTCTTCGTCACCCGTCACTGCCTAAGATTACCTCCGTCTTACCATAACACGGCTTTTAGCTGTGGAAAAAAGATAAAGAAAAAGTACGCCAATAAAACAAGAGGGTTAGCTGCTAACGCCGACACCACATCCTGCAAAAACTTTTAAGATTTTCATCTGATTAATACCTGATATCGGGAAACGTCAATAAGCAGCAATCATCAATTTCAAACGATCGGATCACTTACTCGTATTAAAATGATACGAATAAAGCAATGACCTAAAAATTTTTTTTCGATCGGACTGCGTTGAAAGAATTAAAGCTTTTGTTTAGTCCGGGCGAATTAAAATGGCCGCTTTCTCCACCGTGGTTTATTTCTATAACAAAAAGACAATAAGAGCGTCGACTGACAGCAGTATTTGTTTTACAGATGGATCTCGAAACCCAAACACAAACAAGCCGGGTGGAGCTGCGCGGTTAGGGAAATGTGGCTAATCCGTTTGCGAGAAATAAACGCTACGCTCACTCATTAATGTCCCTCTTCGACGTTCACGATGAAACGATTTTTTTGCATATATCTGTTTTAATCGATTATCGATTTTTTTCCCTTGAAAGAAGGGATTATTTCACGATTTCACGTTTATACCTTATATGTATTATGAAAATGTCTTGTCACTGATGTTCGATGATGGCTTTTACTACTGCAGTCGATGCGCGTCGATCATATATTTTCTAAGCATTAAGAACTGACACACTTGGTTCGGTCATGCAGAAAACTTTGCAGCTGTTTTAGGGGAGTAAAATATAATAGCGTTTTGCGTATCAGTCAGTTTTTCTTCGTGCAAAATTATAGGAAGTCACTAGCGATAACCATCGTATTGCAAAAATAAAAAATTCGAAAGTCATATTCCGTTTATGAGTAAGGTATTGGGTAATTATAAAATTTTTATTGATTAGTGGCTGTGCGAGAGGAGCGATGAGACCCGTAGTGTACTTTAGCAAAAGAGTGCACGAGACTGTAAAAGCAATTAATAGGGTATTGTTTACCGAAAGTGTGGCAGATTCGATATGCGACGCTTCCTCAGTAGAAGGGGCAGCGCGAGCTTGTAAAACAGAGCAGTGGGCTTCACAAGCCCAACACCCAACAGCCAAACTTAAGGAAAGAGAAGAGAGACTATTTGCCGGAACGGATGTATAAATATTCCCGGAATTGGGAGTTTAACTCGTGCATCCATTTATCTAGATAACGGAAATCCAGTGCACGCATTAATAGTCCCGGTATCTGGAACAGCATTACATCTCACTTAGACGCCGAGCTGTTACACTATCGGAGAGCCTTTAAGCTTGCGATCTGCGATTGGATTGTCGTTAAAGAAGGCAACATAGGCCCCTGCTGTTGTATAGAAGCATTATAAGCGATGTACCGATGGCCGACTGTATAGTGTAAACTCGTACTCGTTCGTATAGTATACCTCGTCGAGGTGTTTACACCGGCCGCAGAGAGCCGGTCCGGGGAGTGGCTTGCTATTTCAAGCAGAATAAACACATGGCTGTTTTCTTTGTTCCGGCAAACTAAACAACCATCCTGGAATCCAAACAGGCCGGCCAGTCCCAAATTCAATTTAGTCTTTGCATGCGGCTATATCGCAAAACGTCAACATCGCATCTATTGAGCAACTTACGGAAAGCCACCTCAAAGCTGGAAACTGCTGGACCTCATCACGCTGCTAACGGTTATACGTACCCACCTTTCCCTAACCAAACTTATTATTAAGTAAATGTTGGACCACATCAACCAATACGATAAATTTCTTTTACGAAATTATTCTTTATCAAGGAAAAAAAACAAGGAGACAGAAAATTTGATTGATAAATTAATTGATTCATGCTAATGTAAGATATAACTCTTAACGCTACACGATAAATAACACAGCTTTATAAACATTTGGATCAAAAATAAATATCTGAAGATTTTTCAACTCACAGAAAACAGTGGAATGCGAATGATTATTTTATGGGAACACTTTTTGAAAATTGAATAAAGAAATATAGGAAAAGAAAACAGAAAGGGTCAAAAATGCAACGTGTTCAAAATTATTTGCTTACTTCCATTCAAAGTGGATTACGAAGGATAAAAGTTGGGGGAAAGTAAGTATATGAAGAAAACTTATCGACGGGAAATTTTATTTCTAAGAGAAATAGCGCATCTAATTATATTGTTTCTTTCCTTGTGTATACAGGGTGAGTCATTAGTGCGGCGTCCAGGAAATTAACTTTGTTACTCAAAGTACGAATATTATCTATGAATTTGCTAAATCTACATCGAAAAATGCAAAAGGTTTACATTTTTATTTTCCAAATGGAAATTTACATATTTTCCACGTGTTTAAACTTAAATTCTTGCAGCACCTTAATTATTAACAATAGAAAAGTACAATTTTTGCTTTTGTGTACCGATCAAACACTCAGAAACGTAAATATATTGTATTTTTCTCAAGACACGAAAACTTTCAGATTTACACCTTATTTTGATTTTTAGTAAATATGGTGAGTATCCCGAAGGCTCACCGTGTATAAATGCAAAAGTAAAGTTTTTAAAAACTAGAAGAAATAAGAGGGTAAGTCAGCATTCGCCGATGTTCTCTTCGCACAATACTTTAATGCACTCACTTTCCCCGGTATACGATCGATAACATATTGCATTTTCAACGTGGCAATTTACAACATATGCTGTATCGTGGCTTTTTATGAATTGCTTGAAATAGTTTTTGAGCCATTATATCGTTTCTGAGATTCTCCAAATAACATTTATTCGATTGAGTTGGAAGTTTCTGTTTTCAATTTCAACCCCAATGGTAAGTCTACGGGAGAGGAAGTTCACAGAATTCACATTAAATTATATTTAAAACCGTTTTTTAATTTCGACATTAAGAAGTTAAGGTGCAAAGTGAACAGAAGGCACCTGGCATTTGTTAAAGTCTTTAATTAAAGTGGGAGCCGAAAACAAAGAATGCAAAATTAGCCTCATTTCTAATTATACTGCGCAAATATCTTAATTTCGAACAAGGAAAAACTTTATCGAACACATCTATCAAGTGGAAAGCTCTCGTTTAATTTATTGCAGAAGGAAACTGCTAACAAAGTATAAAGTACAGTCAGCAGTCATACACGGCATCAAAATAGAATACTCGATTCCTATCGGAGACATCTGGCCCAAACTCTTTCAATTAAGATGAAAAATCCGAGTGCATTAGTAAGGGGTGATACTAAAAAGAGGGGGCAACCCACAGGTCTTGATTAGAAAGGACAACGCGCCGCTGTCTCCAATCTTCAATTTCATGCTTCCAAACAGGATACCGATATTTAATATTCGAACTTTAATGCTTTTAATGATTGCGTTTAAACCAATCGATTTACTTAAACTGCGTACGCACAAGTGTAGACCACAACACTTTGATTGATTAATTAATGTCACAGAGTCATATTTCTTACCTGTTCAGCGTCTTCATTATGGACGCTATCGTTTGGAGTGGTTGCCGCCGATGGTCTTTGCGATGTAGAAAGGTTAATCGCACCATCTCCATCTACGTCTTGGTCCATTGTGCCATCATCCTAAAACAAAATATTTCAATGAGTCGAAATACATCTGATTATATTTTTCCGCTTCAGATTCGCAGTAACGAATATCATTTTATAGGGCGTTATGCCAACACGCACGAATTGTAAAATCCCGCTGGGCAAGACACCTAACTTGATTTTATCGGTCTCAAGACACTCGTCCATTTGGGATAAAAGTCCTCGGCGTCATTTACAATCCCCGTTCTAACTCTTACTTTTTATTACCAACTACTGCTATACTTTCAAAAATGTACCTACGTATTGCGTTTTTCAATTTTTAAAATATACGTGTATGTAGCAAAGTTATTTGAATGAAAGTGATAAGGTGCTAACATGCAATTGCCCCTTGTGGTCATTTATTCAGTTTAGAGGATAATCTGGATAATAGGTTGGAGTTATCTTCTACGCGCTACTGGTTTATACGAGGTAAATTGCAGTCGTTTTAGAAAAGACATGGGTTATATTGATAAGCTCTTCGAGTATCCGATATTTTTTTTTTTGGAATTGGTATGGAATACATCAACACGAATCATACACCTGCTTTACGCCACTGATGCTTCGGAAATGTATTATGGAAGGCTGGTAAATTTTTTGCCAACTGAAAGATTGGAATTGAGTGGAGGCGCGATCACGTTATCAAGATACAAACAGCTCGTGCAGTAAAGCACCCTCATTTCTCAAAACATCCACAATAGTGGCTCAAGTTGATTATCGGAACTTTTCTCTATTCACATAGTGACTCTTGACGTCCAATAAAGTAGATGACCTATTGAGTAGCTGCCTAAGCTCTTATTTACAATTTCAAATGGAACGAATAGAGTGGTCAGCGATAGGGTGTGAGAAAAGGGGGAGCTACCGAATGCAGTAAATGACTACGTCCATGACATTTTCGCATATTAGTTCCCCGTTCTTGTACATTTATTTTGTTATATCTGAAGGGTGATGTAAATCATTTGATTTGTCAAGCTGTTTAATAATAACATAAACTTGTATAGTATTGATTAAGTAAGGGTAAGAAATAAGGAGTCTGTGTAGCCTCTAGCAAGGTAATCTCTGCCATGGCCTACTGCCTACTTCATTTGTTTGTCATGAATAATATAACTGCAGTTTGTTAGACCCTTCTCATTCCAGATCACCACATTTTCTCCGCGGACACACAACATAATCACAGCTAAATGAGATTTAAAAATTCTCATATTCTAAAGCTCAAAAATAAAGGTAATACCCAAAAAACTTTATAAATTTAAATTATTCGGAGTTAATTATAAGCAAATTGATGAATATTGGATTGAAGGCTCACAATATTACATTACGCTTAAGTAAACACCGTTATAATTTAAAAACTGCTTCTGAAAAATAAAATTTTCAGGAGATATTCTGCATACGAAAATCTAGGTAGACCTCTATCAAGATCGAGTCGAGGGGAGAAAACCTAAATTAGGGGATGATAGTATGATTACGACATTTTTTACTGAAAAATAACGCTAGCTTTTCTTTTAAAAATATTGCCCACGTGACTTGACTTAATAAACAATTCAATGTATTTTCAAAGTATCGATTTTCAAATTTTATGCTGTGTCATATTTGTATTTAGTTATCTGTTAATTTCTGGAACACATCGAGGTAATTAAACATAAAAAAAGACTAACGTGAAATATGGATAACATATTGGTGAGTTGAGTGTAGAATCCCACAACCAACAAACTTTAATAAGAATTTCGAATGTTGGAGGGTGAAATTAAAGAAAAAAATTGTGATACTGAGATAGCATCGGTCGACTGATTCGATATTCTTATCAGGAACTGGGAATTACAAATTAGAATGCAACCGGCATTGATTTGGGGGAAACCATTTATCGAAACGTTGAAATAACATTATAGGAGGTAATTCGTGGAGGAGGGTGTTAAGTGTGTCAAACGTATGTTGAACCTAATTAGTTTCAACAATTGTTTTAGAAATGTAAGGATGATGCCTCTGATTTAATTTCTAATTTCTGTTTATGTGTGTCCAGATGTGTGTTGGTGTTGACGTGTGAAGGCTGGGCCTTGCATTTGTGGCGGTGTCTGAGTGCAGTGCGATGGTTAGCCTCGCGAGTTGGGCTGGCCAAGCGAAGCGCCCGCGCCCGCGCCTAACCAAGATGCAAGATCGCATCATCTGAAAAGTTTTTATTTTGTTATTTTCTAGACAAGAAATAGAATAAAATGAGTAGTTGTATTGGGGGCCGCGCCCGTCGAACTCGGATTCGCGGCTGGGCGGGACGATGAATTTCTCGTACCAACCAGGTGGCGACTGCGCGATCTTCACCACGCCCTCGGTACTCCTGCAGCGGTCAGCAACAACAACTCTGGACGCGCGGACTTTCTAATTCACGTGTAACCAAGTCAAACACAAAAGCTCGCGACATCCACGACCTAATCCTGACAATTACTATAGCGACTTCTGCCTTTCCAGATAGCTGCTCACCGAACTTTCGCAAGCTTTACATGTTTTTGTGAATGTTGTTATACACAAATATTTCTAAATCGATACTAATCTCTCATCAGTAAGTAAACCACTCAGACTTATTCACAAACCCTTAATTAGGTCTTTAGCATTGACACTCTTGGCTACACTCCGATTATACATTCAAGTGGTAAAACTCGTAAAAACCGTATGTCGCATCTTTGGCTTTCTTTATCGATTTTGTCCAATGTAATGTGTGATAATTTTTTTGTACATACGATACAGTATCGTCATTTTGTATAAATTTAGTATAAATAGATGGCGATTCGATATCTCAAAAGTAGTAAAAACTGACAGTTTATTACCCCCATAAAAAGATATTTGTTGTTTTAAGGTGTGTAACATATAAACGACATACACTTGTGCCTATACTTATTTTATTAAATAAAAATATTCATTTATGTTGTGTGTCCAAACTTACACTACAAGGATTTAAATGCCACACTTTTCGTGATGTGTTGTAAGGGGCAATTGTACCAGAAAACTCATATAGCATTTTTACAACTAACCCCTCAGAAAATATTAACAAAGGACATTGTTTTATCTTATGGACGAGTTCGGTCCAGTCCTTATTTCCGAACACAATCCGGTAGAAACAATAATGGTATTTTTATGGTGGCAGCTGCCCCAAATAACGATTCAAAAACTGTAATATCATCGTTGTTTACGAAAGTAAGTATAGAAAAGGATAACCTAAATGCAGCTAGTCATCTTGAAATGCATTAAGAACGTAAACAAACCCATCAATACAGTATTTATTTTTTATTTTCCATGCAGCTTAATAGAATGAATGATGATTATGAAGAGCAGCTATTATGGGCCAAATTCTGAAAAACATCTTCTCACAAGAAAATTTTAATAACATTTTACCGGAGTTTTCCCAAAATATCTCAACATTATCATTACTCACTCTACGATCTTTATTATTTACAAATAAGAAAAATGCAAGGAATCACCCCTAACAGAGCCAATTATGTAATAAAACTGTTAAAAGGCGTTTTTATGTTGTTGCTATATCAAAACTAATGAAATTGCCAGATTTTGGGTTTTAACAACTTTAAAAAATTCAAGAATCGACCCCTATTCCAATGATTTAGATTTGCAGAAATAGACACAATTGACATATTTTTTGTAGCACATGTGTTCCACACATATTGTTTCGTTTTATTGTTTTGTTAAGATTTCACATTTCACATTTTAATTATATTATTTGTGTTGTCTAATGTGAATTTTCAAAGAAGTGCGTCTTTACTAAGTACAAAAGCCTCTAGTGACCTGTGAAATCGCAATCAAATCAGAAGTGAACAGCACAGATGGGGAAATGGTGGTGCGCCGAGGGTTTTGGTGATTTCTTAAAGCTTTTGTCTCGTCCTTAGCCTTTAAAAGAGGATTTAAAAGTGATAATTAAAAACTCTTCCTTGTCAAAGTGCAAGCTTCATTATTTCAAAAATTAACTCTAATCGATAATTGTCTTTGTTAAAGTCAAAGCGGAATGATGGTTTCTGTATACCTAGTATTTCTGAAATATTGAACAAAGGTAATCAAGTTATTCTTGGACACTGTTTTATATTTATCAAAATAATTTTCATAACGTCGCTGTAAATATTTGCCAATTATAATGTAATTCATGTCAAATTTACCTCACTAATTTCCATGTTTCCTACTCGTTTTGACTCAATGCAAAAACTCAAATATTATTAACAACAAACTTTCAATAAAATTGAACTAGTTTTTATAGCAATAGCCAATTAAATATCGAATTAGTTTGTAGTAAATTATTGTCACAAATTATTTTTTCTTTGAGTTTTACTCTATAAACATCACACAACTATATGTTTTCTGATCAAAATTTATTGTGAGTTGAAAGTGATTAAAAAAATTGTGCATTGACCTAATTGAGGTTGCTGATTAAAGAATTTTGATCAATGTATAACAAAAAAATAAAAAGTGTATTGAGACACAATGATTTTTATATTTAAAATTAATTCCCTGAAATAGAATTGTACAAATGGGAATAAGTTAATACAAATTTTGTATGTAAAAGTACAGGGTGATTCAGCTTAAATTACCCACTTGGCAGACAACCTATAATACACAAAGCAATTATTCCTTGATTCACCTTAGAATTTTGAAAGTTTCATGAATCAAAGTTTGCTGTTAGAAAAATATCGGAAGTGTCACTGTCACACGCATATGCAACAATACATTTCAATCAACGGCAATTTTTCGAATAAACGCAATTTTATTTTATAGAAAAGGAATATGTAAATCAAAACTTAGTTATTTCAAAGCCGATGCTCTATGTGGCCACCCGCACTTTGCTCACAAGCCACGATTCTATTCACAAAACACAAAATCAAACATCACTAAACACAACAATATTAATAAAATTTGGATTATTTTCTAATTGTTCCCAAACAAAATAACAAAAATCTAATCTACGAGGGAAGTCATCAATTTTAGCAATTTTACCAGATGCACAATAAATTAATATCATATCACTTTTTTCATTATTTGTATATCTTGTATATCTTGGCATTTTTGAAACTTTGCGTTGACGTTTCATTTGACACTTTGAAATATTTACTTGTCAAATGGACAACACATTCTTTGATTCTTTAATTCTTTAATTTTGGATCAAGGAATAGTGCATAATGTATTATGAGTTGTCTGCCAAGAGGGGTCAGGTGGGTCATTTAAGCTGAATCACCCTGTATGTGTCAAAACAAAAGTTTTTGACGAGACATTTTAGGTATAAAAAAAATCTTGAGACAGGTCCACTGTGTTTTTTAATTGCCCTTACTTTCCATTATAATTTTTTTAACAATAGAATATATCACCCTCGATATCACCTATTTTTTAAATGGAACATGATGCCCCTTTTGTTCTTTGAGACATCATTTGAGTACCTACTACTACTAAATACAAAAAATGCAAAACATTATGCCAACAAAAAAGGCATGTCCCATTTAAAAAATTGTCAACGGGGGGTAATATCTCAGAGCATAATGAGACAAAAAAGTAAATTACATATACAGGGTGTTAGAACTCGCGCCCCAGCGAAAAATTTCAAGTAAGATAAGATACCAAGAACATGGAAAAAAATGCTTAAAAAATCTGTGAAAAAATTTTGACATTTATTTTTTGACATTGGATATTTTTTTAACTCTATTTAATGACACTGAGATCTTGTATATGTTTTTTTTTTATATTGACTTTTGTAAAGGTACAAAAATTTTGCCAATAAAAACCACAAATAACTTTAAACATATAGCTACAATTTAGGATACAGCTTCCTTGTTTCCTCTTCTAACAGCCTGTAGCAGAAAAACTAGGAAAATTATTTTTCTAACAGAGATAAATACCTAGTCAAGGTGTAAAATTTTAACTCTCGTAACTCTCATAATTTTTATAGATAGAATTTTTTAATATTTTTTCCATGTTTCTGGTATCGTACCTACCTTACATTTTTCTCTGGGGCGCAAGTTCTGGCGCATCTGTATATAAAAAAAACAACCATAGTTAAAAATCGAAATCAGCCTGCCCAAGAGTTAATTTTAAAATAATAATTAATAAATATCCCACTAAATAGACATGAATCTTGGATACGTATTCCCGACTTTTGCCACTCACGGTATATTTATTTAATTGTGCAAGAATATTTTATGTCAGATTAAACCCTTTAGTCTTTAGTTTCATAAACAAAAATTAATAGAATAAGATACAATTCAATTCACAAAGCTTCCGTTCTTTCATGGTGCAATTTTTTGATTTTATTTTGAGCACTGCTTACAAAACATAAGACAGTTTTTCACTATAACTAAGAATTTTCTACTGAAGAAAATAAAAAAAAATAAAAAAAGTATATAATAATTAAAGAAAATTCTTGGTTTAAGCTCTGCTCTTATGTATTTTTGGCAGTCAATTTCAAAAAACAACGGTTTGTCTCATCATGCAGAGAATTATTCGCTAAAGAAAAAATAACAGAAAATATAGTAAATCTATGTAATTGAATGCAAACCATGCACTGTGGCTTTCTACATTTTTTTACAAATATATATTCTTTTAACTTTAACATGAGCTGTAAGGATGCTTAGAGGGCTTGAGACCTCCAAAAAAGTGATAAAAACGGTAAATATTCTCTAAAAGTTTTCTGTTATGTCCAGCCCTTATTGAATTATAGTGCATGGGGACGTTTTCTTTGGCATTTTATACTTGTTTTCAAACTCTGTCCTTTGTTTTTCGCATTTTAAGGTAGTGTTTTTTTTTTAAATAGTCTGATATGAGAAGATACACCCTACGTGACTTGTGTAAAACTGGTACGTGATCGTTTTTTTTCTCAAAAATACAGTTGATTGAATGATGGATTAAAGCACCACAAAAACATTTCTTTCAGTAAATAATTTGTTAATTAGAATATTTTTTATGATTTGTACTGTGTGAAAAATGGGGATGCCAGAATGTTGACAGGGGGCATTGTATTGGTATTTGATAGAAAAGTAAAGTGACATTGTATTACAGTTAGTATTTCGTTTAACAGTTATTTGCTCTTTTGTAGTCATCTTTGCTTAAACATACATAGTTAGCGTTTAAATAATAGTAAAAAAAAACTCTCCGGAATATTCATATGTATTCCAAACGATGCCGCTCTTAGATTTAGATAAATACACACAACAAATGTTTGTTAAATATTTCTTCGAAGCCGCATTTCCTTTGTTTGAACATGTACCACAAGTATAAGAAGTAAACCGATGTATTTCTACGATTCCATTTTCTCATCACCTGCTGTTTTAAAAAAGAAGTATAAACCGTCCTTGCCTTTAGTACAAAACATGCCGGTCCGTATATACGACACAAATAAACACATTTGTACAAGATTTCACTGACTTTGTTCGCCAGCACGCACTCGCTTAATCTAATACATTCCGTGACCGACAAAGATGGACAAACTCACGTCTTTCCAATTTTACATGATCACATAATAAACATCATTTATCTTCACATCATGTTTATTTGTTTATTATAAACTGACGTCAGTTGTTTATTCAACATGACAGAATTAGAAATATTGGAAGGTTATTATTTTCGTATATGTGTAGCAACTCATTTTTCAAGACCAACTATTTTTTAAGAAAAACATCAACATTCTTTTAATTAAATATCCTGCTTACTGAGAAAAATTACACCAACGCCACGCTTTTTAATTTGCTGATACTGCAGTGAGCAGATAAGGATTTATCCTAAAATTTAGACACTGCAGTATCAAAAATCAGATATTGAGGGCAGCTTTCAACAAATATTGCCACTTAACTAATTTTTCTTAAAAACACATTTTTAAAACCATACCATTTATAGCAAATAAAACATGTAGATAAATATACTGACACCGACAAATAAAAAATTAAAATATCTAGTCTACTTTGTTCTAGTTTTTGCAAGAAATCAGATCTCTGAGAGCTGATAACTAGAATTATGATTCTATTCAAGTAAACTAAAAATATACATATAGTGCGCTCAAAAAGTCGCACAGATTACAAGAAGTCTTGTAAAAATTCTTTTCTTTTTGTTAATTTTCTGTTCACATTATTTTTTTAGGTTTCCATTTTTACTATAAGTAATCGTTTCATCATAGTATACCAATGATGGATAATTGTTTTTGTATTTACTGTCATTCTCTAACACAACATTTGAATTTTGAAAAAAAATATAATTTAGCAAAAAATTACCATTTGTAGTTATGCCAACATCGTGTTCACAACATAACAATTACAACATAAACGGGCTTATAGAAAAGCAAAAGAAAATTAACAATTTTTTTTGTGTAGTTGTGGCTGTAATTAATTGGGCAATGAGGGATATTACGAAGTATAATAACATAATACGGTTTTAACGAATTTAACTTAGGTTCTCTTCAAAAAAAAAAATAATAATGCATAATTCTCTTTTTTAGTGTTATACCTTCACTCTAACATGTATTCGTTTTAAAAAATATATAAATTGTATGTTAATTGGTTTTAATATTTTTTTAATAATAATTTACAAAGCAACATAATTTTTCAACTTTTATACCTTCTTACTTAGACAGATGTTTAGGAGCGAAAGAATACACTGACTTCCGACGTACAGTATTTTTGTGTAGTGACTTAAATCTCGGATTAAGTCATGTCCAATACCCTTGATGTTAACTGTCATCAGCAGACTTTTACTGAGGTTTCAAAAATAATTAATTTTTATTTTTGATCAAATAATAATATTGTGATTGTCAAACATTTATTTCAAATTCGTTCAAATTTCAAATTCGTTATTTGTCAATAACTTTGGTGTGTTTTATTTAATTTTTAGCCTTATATGCATTTCTTTATCAGCTTTCATTGGCAGTCTTTTTAAAATTAAACATAACAAAAATATAAAAACGCACTGTACATTAATTAACAGTAAATATTGAAGAGTTTGGAACATCATGCCTATTTATGTGATAACAGTCTCTATTTGCAATATTTGTTACTTCACACAGATATTATGTGAGATAATATATGTAATTTGTTGTAAATTATGATTGAAGATAAAATATATCCAAGTGCGATATCTATTTTTAAACAATTGGGTTAGTGATTTTACGTCAGCTAAAGAGTCAGTCTTATTGTAGCTAAATTTAACAAACTAAACAAGAAAAAGGCAATTTTAATTCTTTGAGACAGTTAGCTTCTTCTAAAAAATAAGACGAAAAACAAATTTATCAAATCACAAAGATGCCGATTCAGTTTTTGATAAATATCTAGAAGTGTTTACATCCCGTATTACAGCATTCGGGAGATTACTTCTTTTTCCTCGCCTGAATAAGGCTTATTTGACAATGAATTGAAACTTGAAATGACTCTTGACTATTGTTTACTAGAAATTATTAAAAATTAACAAACAAACAATTGCAGGTATATCTACTGATAAAACTATTATATTTATATTTTATTTATAAAATATGTGACTATTTATACATTGATAAATTGACAGTTACGTTTAAATTTAGGCTTATTTAGGTGTGTTAATTTTGGCACATGTAGTCCAAGTATAAGTGATAAATAAATAGTTATGTGATATAAGACCTTAATCGTTGTATGCTTTACAGAATATTTGTATTTTGTAATTGTTTCTTCTTTGATAAATATTTATAAACAATTGAAGGTCGCAAACAAAATGATAAGAACAGTTTGTTTTTATGTATTCTAACCTTTACGTAGTAATTTATTTATCAAAAAGATATCTAAAACTCCATATAAGCGTTTTTGTCGTAATAAGTTTAAAATAATAGTTTATTATAGCGAAATATTTTCGGTTAAAGTACGAAATGAATAATTATTAAGAAGAAATAAGAACTAAGTAATTTTATTTACAAAAAAGTTGTTGTAAAACTAATAGCAATAAATTTTGAGAAACTGTAAAATCGGGTATGAAAACCAATAGCCTGAGGTTCCTTCAAATATGCGCGTCGTGAATTCGCCCCTTGTTTGTTGTTTACACCATAATAGTATCATAATAAGTTCGACGTTCAGGAGCAAGAAGACAAGCCTTGTTTGTGTCTCAGATTAAAAATATGAGGGGGAAGTTATTACATACCTACTGATGCTTGCTTACACACAGATTGTCAGTTCATCGCATAGAATAAAATTTGAGAAATTTGTAATTTTCTAATCACGTTAGGACTTACACAGTATCTAGAATGCCTGATTGCGGTAGACCAAGGACTGGTAGCGGCAGAAAAATGATTTTTACTCCAGCCAACGGCACTTTCAAAAGGAACGTCTCCGATGTGGCCCTGTAAAAAACAAAAATAAAAATGGCGAGATATTTGCAGTGATGGAAATGAAACGAAGTCTTTTCAGTTTTTAGCAGGTGGTGCAAACCGCAGAAGGAAAAGAAACGCGAAAAACAGGATAGTCATTCATCAACAACAAAAAAGTGAATTATTTAACCAAGTCAAAACGAAGAAAATTTGCACAAGCGTGCAGTTTATTTGATGAAGAGTCGAGTTATGGCGTGAAAAGGAAGAGCAAAACAATCTAAATGCGAGAAAAATAAAGCGAGCCGCAAACTTAAAGGTTTATATTTTATAATGGTGGAGTCGGAGAGAAGGAAATTTATACGGGACATTGCGTTTAGTTGAAAAAGATATTATAATTTCATTTGCCGCCTGTTCCTACTATAAAACATCGCCGACTCCTTCCCGTATAGTTCCGGATTGTCCGGTTAGAGGCACACTGATATCGGCTATTGTTCAAATTAGCGGACTAAAAACAGAGGAAGCGTAGACAGTAAGATTGGATTATTCAGACGCGTCCCTTCCTGTTCTCTTTAATTTACGGCAACGATTTTAAAGATGCGTATGCAGCGATATTGCGAATTTTTACTGATTGCATGCGCATCACCACCAAACAATTGTCACCACAATATATTTTTCTTTAAATAATTGCAACAGACTTGGATGCGATAAAGCGATAAAAGAGTACTTGCAAGACTTGCAATTGCTTTATTGTAAGTCGCAAACGTGTTATCCGCTAAAATAAAGAAAGTACACCTGTAACAACAAAAACAGAAGCACCACAACACCCACAACTGACTCAGCTGTGAAAATGCTGAATAAATTTAAAATATTTTAATCGCCACCTTTGTGTTTATTGCAGAATTATTATGATTTCTGTTATCTTTTTAACAATTTTTGATTCACTTGTAGATTACAATGATTCAACACCTGCAGGAAACTCGTGCTATCCTGCCAAATTCTTGTTATTTCTGACATTCTTTCGAAAAATACTTCCAATAGCTACCAAATTGAAGATTACAAAACAATTCCACATAAGCAAGTGTTTTCGATTTTAGCACTCCAAAACCGCTGCTGCGGTCTGAAAACAACATTTTCAGGGGTTAAGCAAGAAAAAACGCGTCAAATAAATGAAATAATTGTTCTAGCGTAACTAACATTTATTCCGAATCGGAGACCGCATCTCATTACGAGTTGGGTTGCTGAGTTTGCACGAATCTCTTCTATTGTGGAAACGGCGAGTTCCCTTCGCACTTAATCGGAAAAAGGGCTTTTGATCAAAAAACGTTAATATTTTTTGTTCATCAGAGGAAATTAAGAAGAGATCAAGAAGTGACCAACAACTTTACCAACTTCCGGCGCTCGAATCCTGAAACTTTAGTTGACATTCAAGGTCATTAGGGTCCCTAATCCCCCTCGTAATAGGAATATAAAGACGAATATCGTTGACTGCTTTTAACTGTTTTACTTTTTCAAACCCACCAAGCTCGGGGGAAACAAAAACTTCCTTCACAAAATAAATAATAAAAAAAGTGTTAAGTTAAGGGACTAATTTTCTGATATGTATTGTGAGAAATGCCAAAGCTTTTGATGGCCACTGCACCAGTGGTGTTAAATTCGAATGAATAAAGAGGGTAGCTCTTGCACAACATAATATACGTAACTCGGTCACGACATTAATTTTGCCATCGACTATACATAAATCCGAAAAAAGTATTCATCAACTCCCGCCCCGCTCTGCTAAAATAGTAGCCGGTATTATCGTGGCTCTGACATTATTATGAACAATAAATGGGACCACAATTTGAATACAGCTGTCATACCATCATTATCACATTAATTATGCGACAAGATCGACGTTACTTTTCTCAAATACAGATGGTATTAATTGAATTCATGGTCAAATAAATTCTACTTTGCGAAATCAAATACAATTTCCACAGAATTATTTCGAAAAGTTGAAATAACGAGATATATTTTTGCATATTTATACAACCAACGCAATTGCTTACTCTTAATATTTACTTTATTTCACACGATACATCTAAGCAAAAATCTACTTCGTAAACGAATCTGTTTTCTTTCATATGCATAATGTAAACTATTTTTTTGAAGATATTTGTAGACTATTATATGGGAAAATCAAAATAAACAGCGATTTTTTAAATAATTTTCGTTATAAATCACAGCAAATTACATAATTCTAACAACATGCAACAATTAACGATATTATGGACAACCAGGTGGTGATTTATATGTAAACAGTCTACTTTCGATGAGCGTTTTAGCACTTCCCCTAGTCAAGTTCTGTTCTTTAAAAGCATATTTTGTACTAATAGGGACTGTAGAAGTAGAAAAAAAAACAAAGGAATACTATTTCGAATTTCGATAAAGTGATTTAAACTGTGAGGTTGCTCACGCCAGATGTAAGTACCATATATTTACTTAAGCGGCTTGGGCAGGGCGAAGAGACCTCATCTGACGATTGCTATAATTCGTTTCTGATAAATATTCGAACAATAAACAACATTAAGTCGCCACATGAGTCCCCAAATGGCTCTATAAATCCAAAATATTGTATATTTCGACACTAACAACAACACCATAATAAAAATATTCAATAGTATTAGAAAGTACAAACAAAATTAATAATTGATTTCACTAAAATAAATTTATTATAGTAATTATAGCAATAGTTGATTTAGTCCAGTGTATACCTTGTTTTAATCCAGAATAGGTAAAAAAATGAATACTGAAAGTATTTGTTTGAAAATATCACATTTCACTTGCACTGAGTTTTTAAAAATCGTCATCATTCACATCATTTCACCGAGTTACGTAAGAGCACGAAGCGGGAATTTTGAAAAGTGAGGTTAGGAATAAATGAATAACTGTTATATAGTAACCGACTTCGACGTGGAAGCAATTCTAGTCGAGAACATACTGAGTATAGGCACACGTTCGTGCGGCACATAATGTTGTTTACTGTTTACATGTCTGCTTCGCCTCGCCCGTATGAGAGATGTTGTTTACTCAGTTATATTTAGAGTTTAGAGAAATGCAAAAGCAAACCAACTACACCTGCCTCGACTGGAGATTCCACAGGGGCGGATTACACTCACATTTCACGTCCACATTGTTTTACTTACATCTATCTCGTTACATATAGACGCACCGATTAATCGATCACTCCTTTTTCGAAAATTACAAATGACACTCATCCCAACTATACATGCTGTTAACACAATAAAACTGGTAATCATAAAAACATGACATGAATCCTCTTATCTCGATTTTTGTAAAATAAACAAACAAATAATAGAATAATACACACATTTTTACACGAGTTTATTTACAAGGACTCAGATCTAATCTCATACAGTACACACAAAGTTATTAAAACAGTGAATCGTCTATTTTGGCACAGCTTCAAGCGCACAAATTTTTGCATCGTATCTTTTCAAAACGACCGATATTTTTTAGCAGCAAGGTGATATCTCACCAATTTAATGCAAAAATTATGGATTTTGTCTCATGTATGTACATTTAGTTAGCCTTGTGTGTGTCAAAAGAATGCAGATATGTAATAATTCAATAAAAAAGGAAGGAGCTGGAATTGTGTGTTCCGTTCGTCTTAAAGTTTATGAAGGTTTTTAGGTGAATATATAATTTTGGCAAAACGCTTCTTTACTATTTCTCGGGATGATCGGAAGTCAATAAGAGACAGAGAAGTACCAATAACTGGGACAGAAAGAGACACTCGTCGCGGAAAAGGTAGTATATAAAGTAGCCAAGTTAAAATGGTGTGGGGGAAATCAAAAGAAGTGCCAACCCCAGCGTATTTTAGCATTCCCCTCGCGAGCTGTCCGTCTCGCTTTCTCGCCCAACGCAATCGTTACGACCTCCTACTCTCCGAGTCGAGAAGATATTATTTCTTATTTCAAGTCACATTCGAGTAAGTAGGTGGCACAAATTAGGTTCTTGGCAACTTTTGCATCTCAGCGATGTGACATGCAACGATAGGTTTTATTGACAAAATCAACGTGCGAGAAGAATACGGAATTGCGGTTGAAAAGGTGTAAATCAAAAGTTGACAAACATAGTCCCTAGCTGATGAACGCATTCATGTGATCTGACAAGGAGGTTCTTATGCTGACCCTTGGGACGGTCATCCGTCCAACATCCCAATCGTTACACTAGGTAACTGTGAACGCGATTTCAAAAAAGTGTATTTTACGACCCAGTGATTGAATGCAATCCACAACGCACCGGATCAATCAATCCAAAATGCTTCCGGGTGATATCGAATACCACATCATTAGTCAAAGATATGTATAAACTGACACTTGTGATTTATAATAAAACACCTACATATTTAAAGTAATGACTCTTTTATGTACTTATCGAAACTGGAAAACTCGTTAGAGGTGTAAAATTTGAATGGAATTAAACTGGAATTGTGGGGTTCGCCCCATATGGCGTTAAGAACGACGAGTGAAGGTGGAAGGGCCCAGGTTAGACCTCTGTTTGCCAAGAAACAGTATGACAAGTCAGCAAACTTAAAGCTAACTTGACTTTAACAACAGTCAAGTGGTTAGTTAGTAATGTAAAAGTACAAATACAACGGCAAGTCTCTAGAGTTTAGATCGTAAGGTACACTCACACATTGTTCGCATGGACTGAGACGAAGAACCGCCTAGCGTCACGACGCCTTTAAAGTATAATGCGAGAGAGAAAGAGGGAAACCTCCACGTACAGTTCTTTACACCGAACCACATACTTGAACACAAGTTTTCCTAAGTTTTGGACTCGTGCAAGTAAACGTCTTTCAATATACATGTCTGTAATTTAGACGATGGCTATAACCCGCTCGTTCTAGGGAGAGATCGGAGAAGTTGTGAGCTGATTGTTCCCTTAGGCTTGAGCTAATTGTGTAGTAATAGCAAGAGGTAACTCAGTGTAGACCTAAGATGTAGAATAAGGGTTACATTGTTCAGGTAGAAAATATCATAAATCGAACGTCAATCACACTGCATCAGCGGCCAACAATGAATTTCACAAAAACGACAACTAAAATGTCGTTTAATTTTATAAAATATGAACGCCGCTTAAGCGGAAGATTGCAGTAACCCGGTCTTGAATTCCGGATCCCTGACTATATACACAAATGACACGGCTATTATTCCAGATAGAAGATTGCCGAAGCCCGCAACGCACCAACATTCTGATCGTAAATTTTAATGTTCTCTTCCAAGATTCTGCAGAAGTTATCACAATAATTTTAGAGACCCATAACGTTTAATTAGAACTTCAAACAACACGATAGGCTGCGCTACTTTTTAACAATGTTTTACATTAATTTTGTGCAATCTATAACACAGGTGATTTTTTTAGCTGTGACACATTTTGTTTAAATTAATTATGAAGTTAATTAACACCGATAATTTCAATTTATTTAACAAACAAGAGAAGTAGGAAAATTGTTTAACCAGTTGGGTTGAAAATGTTGCGTAAGAATGTATTATTTAGAGTTATGTTGACGAAAGAGCCTGGGGGAAGTTTGAAAGAGAATAAACAGTGGGAAGAAAGTCGAGTCTGCTGATAATAACGGATTTGCTTTTATCGTTTTGTTTTTATTCCCGTTCCCAAAGTGGTACCTTATTCTATTATAAACAAATTGAATTCAATTGCAATAAGTAGGCATTAGGAAAAATACAATTAATTATCACACTTGATACTGAATCTAAAAAAAGCACTAGGTATGGGTCAAGTTGTGAGTGAGCACAGGATGTTTGTTTCAGTAAACACGTTTAAACGTATTTATGTTTAATTTTTCTGTATCTATTGGGTATTCAGGTCCGGAATTCGGATTGCATTGCATTTTTAAAGAAAACTTCTTATTGTAATCTTTGTGTAGATTGTTATTGCTGCGGCGGAGGGAATATTACGTCTAACCTCGAGGCGGATGGCGGAACGGCGATTAAGCCCGCCCAACCCTAATGAAGTAACCATCGCCGAAAGTTTCCAACGCGCTTTAATGTTCTTTCGTGTTTTTATAATGACACGCTTCGCCGATGATGTCTCACACCAAACTTTCTATCGTCTAAAATGAAGGAAATTATCGGAAATTCTGACACAGTCAAAAGCTAAACAGACCAGTCGACCCTAATAACTGTTTCCAATCGTTTTCCATGTTACATCAAAATTTGGGTTAGACTTACGTATTCAGGCATTCCGATTTACCGTCGATTAAAGTAAGCCCTCTCCAGCTCTCCACTTTCTACGGGGATCACTCAACACGTCCGCGCTTCGCCACATGCAAATGCATTTTCACGGATTAGCCGTTTAGCCATCAAATGTATTTTACAGACGGATCGCACATAAACAAATACATAGATAAATAAAACCATCATTTTTCTTTTCACATTTGCTCACACATCGTTCTGGAAGCACGTACGTAATACATATTGAAAGAAATAAAAATATTTTATTGTGAAATAGAAGCCCTGTATTTGGTGCAAGCACTTTTCACGCGATGTATAATGAAATAATGTTTGTCCACAACTGTAGTGTATTTCCTTACATACACAGTAGGTACTGTTTGCGAGGGATGGGGTAAATAAATCAATACTGTAGTATATTTGTACTAAAGCAAGAAGACCGGTGGGGTGAAGAGGGTTGCATGCATGTTGTTTACAGGGGAAGAAAAACAAACAAAAAATGTTAGCTAGTTGTGAGCTCAAGCGGGGCAAAAACAAGCTCAGAGTTACGATTTTAATTCTGTCTCTTTAGACACTCTGCACATACGTGAGTAATCGTTTATTGGAAGCGTTGCTTGTTTTGAGAATAATCGCAACTTTCTAAATGTCGTTTTTAATCATTTCTCTTTTCACATGACCGCCTGTCTATGCATAATTAAAGTCATGAATACGCAAAAAATTAACAAATAGACAAAAAATATGTCTGCATTCTGAAGTTATAAATTACATGTAAATGAATGCACATATTATTTTTTAAGTTTAGTCAGTATTTAGACTGCGCAATAATTAATGCAGCGGGCTTTTCTATTTTTTAATGTTTTAAAATGTAATTAAGAGATGGAATGTATCGTGTTTCATTTAATTCAATAAGAAAAAATAATCGGATTTTTAAATGTGTTACTCTCGGCGTTGGAGCTTTTGAGAATATTTTGCAAATAGTTGGACAAATTGTTGAACGTTTGAACCCTCAACTTCGGGGGAGTTAATACACATCCGGGTGCACATGTGGAATGACGGTCGAGATACGACACAACAAAACAAACCACCTGTTGGATTGTTGTATAAATTCGTACATAGAAGCGAAATACATTTTATCAAAATTCTAATTTCGGCATAAATGTCATGTTTTCAATAGATCCTCTCTCCAATTTATCTATTTTCTCATATATTATGACATTTATTTCGTTCTATTCTATTCACTTTTTCGGCTATAACGATTATTGCCGTTTATATGGGTTTGGTCTTCTTTATGTGTTTTTTAAAAGATGCTACCCTTGTTTTTCTCGCTGATTGAAAGAAAATAAAAACGATTAGCGTGTTATTACGACTTTTTAAAGAACGCATAGTTCTTTATTTACAAAAGCATGACAACGTAAACCGACGGGTATATATTTAGAAACTAGTTTGTAAATAACCCATCTGTTTATTCGATTCATCCTGCATAAAACACTGTATATTAGGCGATTCGTTTGTGAAAAGACCTTGCGACAATAATGAGCGCATCATCTTCGTTCTTATTACATCATTGCAGATACACGTATGTGTGAACTTGTTCCAAACAATTAATGAATTGTAAATGAATTATGAAACGAACAGATCCATTCCTCGTGAGTGGTGGTAGTGTTCGCTGTTCGAAGAAGCATTGCACGAAATTTATATATCCTTAATTTTATTTTGAATAATGTTAAAGGCTTTTCTAAAACTAGAACTATAAATTTTCACTGGAACGGGTGCTTAATGCTGTAGATTTAGTCAAGACTAAAGCGGGACAAAAACTCTATAATACAAACCATTTAAAAGTTTTCAGAACATTTCAGCGGAAACTCGAAACGCCCCTAAAAGTAAAAAATCGTTTAGTTAAAGTTTTCTCACATAAACCGTCATCGCAGTTATTTCCTTGGTGCTTGGCTCTATTAATTCCACACACGCACACTGGTCGAAACACAGGAGCTATTACATCGAGTTGATGCCTTACAAAGCGTATTGATGCAACCTATCCCTATTCTCGCTCAAATGTCAACACTACTCCTAATCGCTTAATGTGTCGGAATTAACATTTTTAAGCAGTTTTCGATCTTACTGACATTCCTGTAAGCCCTGAATAAAGCATAGGTACAGTTAGACAAGTTTCTCTTTTTCGAGCTTTCGCACGCGCCAAGTTCCTCTGCTCACGTAGCGAGAGATTATTGCCGCTGATACTAACAATATAATATATAATAAACGTTTGCCTTTAAATTCTCATTCAGACGTTGCCGTTTTCCACGGGAATCGAGAAAGAAACTTCTTGCCGAGATGCTACTAGACAGAGATAGAATCGTCGTCCCTGCTATGAAATAAACCGTTTCGTTTATTATCTCGAGCAATTATACTTACCTACAATTACAGGCAAATTACAAACTACTGCAAAGATTCGTGCAACCGCGTGCTCGTTTCCAGGGTTCGCTTCTCTAGTAATAGTCCAGCTTTCATACAAAAAACAAAATTCCGTTTACAATTAATTTGATTTGAAATGGAACTTTGAGTCTATACAACCACTGCTTGCCTCTTTTCCTTCCAAATCATTAATTTAGTTTTATTAAAGTAGCTGCTAAAAACACTTTACTTCACTTGAGTGAGTTTTGTCCTTTTTCGGGAAAAAAAAGCCAGGTGTTGTGAACTTGAAAAAATGAAAACATGAGAATCAGATTCGTTCAAGGATGATTTGCGAAGAAGTAGGAATCGAATTATAAACAGAAAACAGGGATGTAAATATGTATAGTGAGTCATGTTAGGGTGCGATAATCTGAAAAGGGTTGATGTAGTAGGTTTAAGCGTAAAGTCGGGGTACGGCGTAGAGGCGAGAGTTTTCAATGAAAAAGCAGCGTAAGAATATGTAACGTGTTTGAGCGAGGCGAAAATGTCGCCTACGGGCATTTCGGCTGGCGGCCCTCTCTGTGTACTCTGTCTATTGATCGGAACCATGTAAATAAGTACTGCGAAAAGTGATACGTTCAGCATACAATTCGGAGATCTGGATCACGATGCGTCATACAAGTTTTAGAAAGAAGAGCATCGAGTTGGAAAATCGATGAATTTCGACCATTATTTTTTATTTGTATCAATGTGTATTAATTAGTAAGCGTAATTTTCGCTGCAGCTACTGGAGAATGCTCCCGATTTACGGGAGCTTTTAGGACAATGTCCCGTCTTTTTGTTGGCGAGAAAAACTTTTAATTATTAGGGTCGTTTATTTATGACGAAGATAAAACCTGGTGAATTATGGTCGGAAAAATATTCTCTTAGTGAATATCGGATTTTTTAATTATAACACCCCGACAATTTATTGAAATTCATAATTTCTGACTCACCGAATATAGGCTATATCACAAAAATAGACCATTGTGTGCGATTTTGCGATTTTAAAATATTGCGCGATACTATTATCCTATAGTTAGTTATTTGCGATGATTTAATTCGATTACGTTCTTTATGTGATGAAACAATGAAAATTTTTTGAGACTAGAGTGATCTTAATTTGGACATGGTTCTATGAAAGTGTATTGTTTGTTTGTGCACAAGATAAGTCGGCGTGGTCAGCCGCTATCGCTTCACACTCCATTTAGCGTGCTACAATGATTCGCCACCAATGGAACAATACAAATACGATGCACGCAAGTGACCATCGGAATTGACCGACGGTCGGTCGCCTTATCTGCCAAGAAGTCATTATTCGTATGACAAAAGCTGCAACACCATTTCTCACCACTATTGACAAGACACCACGCCATGAAACCATCACATTCGAAGCTGTTAATTTAAAAAACGTGCAATGAATGTGTGAGTGGTTGTGCGTATGTGTGTAACCTTAGAAATGCCATTACCCTTATGTTAGAAGACATAAAGTACCCAAGACGTTCGCAAAGGTACGTAACAGACAAAGATGGCAAATTAAAGATCGTGGCACTTGCAAAATATAGCTTGTTTCACCCCATTCGGCTGGCCCGAGAACAAGACGGACTGTGCATAGAAATTAGCAGCAATGTTCATAGACGCCCTCCGGCCTGATTCCACATTCAGCGGTCTTTGATGTAAATTTGTAAGATACCTATTTATAAAATAATAATGACCCGTTTAGCAGCTAAATTTGTATCAAGTATCGGTTATAGATATTTTCTTCTTGTCTTTTAACGAGCATCAGATACGTCCGGAATTTATTCACATTTTATCTCTACCACTACAAGCCATGAATTTTTAAAACAAATTATAATTTTTCTTGAAATATATTAACTTTACTCGAGAAAGATCGAGTAATTGGTTCACTTAATTAGAGTGGTCCAGACTCTTTATTATAAAATAAACTTACAAAAAGCCAGCTACAATTAAAAAATCAATTTTAATATAGGTCACTCTTTTATACAGAATGTTCTGTTTTGATGAAAAATCACGTCTAGCGCTATTTAGAAGCTTTTCCCGTAAGCTGGAAACAGTCCAATAAAACAGTAAAAACACTTTTTAATTGCACAAATTCTGTGCTTTATTTAAAAAATTGACAAATAATTGCATGAAATAAAAACATCTTTTTTGAAAAAGTGCTAACTTTTATTAATTCATCTAACAGAAAATGCATTAATAGTATATTACATCACAAGGTAGAGAAGAGATTTTTTTATAGCCGAGCTGCGAGGCGAAGTTTTCTACCGTGTTTTATACAGTACGTTCCCGGATTGGGTTCGCAAAAGAAATTTTTTTTATCTTTGATTTTACGCCAAAACTGCAAAGAAAAACATTTGCTTCACCTATCTGCAATTAAAATTTCATTATTCTAATTCAGTGAAAAGAAAAAATTTTTCTCTTGATTTTTAAGTCCTATCACATTTTCGGTTTTATTTATTTGACGACTATATGTCATTTTGACAATTAATCTATTAATTAAATAATGATAGTTCTTGTTAAAAATTACTTTGTTTTTTATCTTAAAACTGTTTCTTTGAGTTGCTATTTATTAAAATTATGTTTTTCAAAAACATTATTGTTATTTAACTTGCATAAACTTATGTGTCAAAGTGACATCATTGTTAGAAAAATAAAACCGCCAATGTGATGGAATTTAAAAAGCAGAAAAATCAAGAAAAAAATTAACTTTTCTTTCTACTAAGTTAGAATAATGAAGTTTTAATTACAGATTTGCTCGTTTCAGGTAAAGCAAAAAATGTTTTTCTTTTTTCAGTTTTGGCGTAAAATCAAAGATATTATATATATTATATATATATATATATTTTTTTTACTACTAGCACTAGCACATTTATTACCCAGAAATACGTTACTTTACTATTACCTACAGAAATTAATTACTTACCTGAGTAACTTAAGTTCAAAGTATTATTTTCTTCTTATCGTAAATGAAGTTATGTCATTTTTGTACTTCTGCTACTAAGTATGAAAGGAATTTTCGAACTTCAAAATACGAAATATTTGTTAAAATAACAAAAACCAGCAAAGAAAAAAGAAAATGTTAAAATTTGCTTCACTACCAATAGTGTTATAACATGAAATAAACCCATTTATTGTTTTAGATAGTTTTGATATAGACAGACGTATTAAAGTTATTCTGATGTTTTTAATAAGAATATTTTTTTATTTGATTTTGCATTAATTTCATCTTGAAATACTTCTGTCAGTTCTTGTAACAGTAATACGTGAGAGAAAAACAACTTCACAACCTCTCAACAAACTAAATAATGGTATCCTTTATACCTAACATTGAAAAAAACAATTATGTTTCCCCTTGGATGCGTTTTAATCAAATTTAAAAAAGTGTGTAAACATTTCTTTTTAATGTAAGGAAAAGCAGATTTCAAATTTCAAAACTAACAATTAAAAATATTATAGAAGCAACAAATATAACTGCAATCATTTTTCTAATTTTTGACGTAGAAATGGACCTTTTTTTCCTCTTATTATCTCTTTAAATTTCAAATTTTGATCATGGAACGCGCAATTACGTATTTATCGGCAATTCCGTTCCAATTTTAGGTCCTTAATTTAATCTTTGCCTCATGTGCCCTCCACATTTGTATTTGTAAACAAAGTAAGAAGAAAGTCAATTGGATAATTGGAGTATAAAATGAAATAATTTCGGTGGCACGTATAGAGGAGCAGAAAATCATAAATGAAAGAGATGACAGAAAGCAGTAAATTTTTGCGCAATGTAAATAAATTAAAGGAAATTTTACGATGCCAATTCCTGTGCAAGTGTAAGTCTGTGAATTATAATTTTGTTACATTTCCCCTCGAGACCCTCATTCCAATGCATTTCCTCATCTCATTACTCGTGCAGTTCATCACAGCGACAGCTTACCTGTACTTCATTACGTCAAATGACTACTCGTAGCTCGTTTAAGCTAGAAATTATTGTCGTATTTATACGTGCGACTGACATCGGCATAGCATCAATGTCCAAAGTGCGCTTTCTTACCGACGTGCAAAAGAAACCGGATTTTTAACCGGAATTTCGTTAATAACAGTGTTTTTGATAAAGATACACGTTGCTACGTATTCCTAATGTACACATAGGTAGGTATAGAATTGCAGTTGGGCTTGTTTACTTTTTTGGCATATGGCAAATTACGGTGCCTCTAGAAACAAGGCTCATGTTTTAAAATTAATGTGGGATTTTGTAAAACCAATAGTGATTGAATCAATGCTTTCGTTAAATATTAACCTGTTATTTGCCATATGACGAGTACGCGAGCACGAGTGACGTGATGGATATACGTCTCCGCGACATCAGTAGGACATAACAACCCCTATACGTCTCTGTAATGTCATCACATTTGTATGGACTCGTAGTTGAATTGTTAGTGCAAAGTCAACATGGATTTACGTGTAAAGCACGTCTTTTTCCAATCGCCCTGGTCGCCTAATACGTCCCTCGAGCATCTTTTCCACACACTCGAGACATTTGACTTTATTTCAGTTATCAAGTGTGGATCCACATGATATTGATATTCTATGGAAAATAGCATTATTTATCATTTGACAAATCAATGATTTTTGATTGTAGTTTCGGGAAATAAAACAAACTTGAATAAAATAACATCGGTATAATGCTTTCAATATTGAGCAAACTATCTACTTTAGGAAGGAAACAACAGTTCCTAATAAATAACTAATCCTCGTAACGGAGAATCGAACTCTTAACGACTATCGCTATTTCCTGTTATATCTAATAGCAGCGTCCGTTGCTTTCTCCAACAAAACAAACGCAATACCTTCTATGCCATTTGTACTTTGTCGATATTCGACAATCGTAGAAATAGAATTTCTCAACACAAAAGTTTCCAACTTATATTGCCAAGGATAAAAACAAAATCCCAATAGATTTTATAAGCAGAACCGGTTGTTTTAGAGTACCAAGTTGATCCATTGAAATCCAACAAAACAACTCCCAATTTACTATCCCTGACAAACACAATAAAATCCACGAATTACTGGCTCCTCTAATGATCGAACTCAACAACGATCTTGCGTTAAAATTGTCCCGCCTAGTAGGTTTGTCAAACTAATCCTTACACCCTCGAAAATTTACAAGTTGCAATTGTGACAGAATATCAGGCATTAGCTCTGATAATTAAGGTGCGCTATTAAATATTCATCTACATCTGCGAACTTAACAAACTTGAAAATGCAAGACGTGGCTGCTAGAATTGGATATCTATATTCAGCACTGCTGATTCCCTCTGTTCCGGTTTCGGCGTCTGCACGTTTTGCACTTCTAATTAATTAATTGATACTGGCAAAAAACCAGCCGCTGTTGATGCCGCCCCATACGTTAAAAGCGACAAAAACAACTATTTATTTCCATCACGATCGCTGCTTGTAAACAAACACCTTTAATCGTTACGTCAATAGAAAGAATAACTAACGCTCGAGATGAGATTAACAACTATATGGCGTCTCAAATGAAACGCTTGAATTAAATTAAAGTAACAAATCGCGCGGCAAGGGTTCCACGAGCATAAACATGTAACTCGAAATTAACGTGCTTGTTATATGTCTTCAGTCTCATCTCAAGCCAAACGAGCAAACAAGAACAAATGCAAATTAGCTGAGAGCATTCGGTGGTGATTAACCCGCGGTTTGGTTCATTCTAATTTATCAGTCTGCACATTCCTCATGTATTATTTTTTCGCTATTGTCTCGTTTCCCAATTTTCAAATTTTAGTTTGCGTCTTTAAAACAAGTTTTCGGTTCGATAATTTCCTAGTGTGGTTAGCAGTCCACATTTAGACCATAAAACAGAGATTAGTTTAAGCCCTTATACCTGTATAAGTGATAAAGCTCTCCCGCAAATTCACTTGTTTGTATCATATTTGGCTAAATCTATAATTCTTGTGTTACGTAAGTGATATATTATTAAGCGAATTGCTTAATTAGATCGCTGTTCAATAAGGCGAACATGTATTTAGGAATTCCTGTGCCAACCCAATCAGTCTGAACAATTTATACAGAATTGTGTACAGCATGGGGCAATAAGGGAACATTCAGAATTAATTAAAGTGGAGGGGATTTACAATAGTCTTAACACCTCAGCAATATATAGTCCTACCTATTCCCCAATATCTAGTCTTATAAGCGCATTGAAATATTAAACACGTCCTTATCTTAATTGCCCTTTGCAGATTATTTATGTAGTTTGGTCAGAAAAGCATTAGTCGGTGCTACATTGTCGTCTTCGACCGCTTTTACTTGAGAATATATTAGCAAATACCTTAAGTGTCGGTTCTAAGATAGTTTCAACCAATAAATGTTTAAGGGAGAAACCAATTTATGCCCGAAATTGCCGCTCTTTTTACGCTTGATCTTATAAGATAAATTGACGCCAAATTATTAACTTAATAAATTGTTGTAAATAACTTTTCTGTATTAAATATTCAAATATGTACAATTTGAAAATAAGAAATCTGGTGGATGCGCCGGGTTAATCTTAATAAAATAACCTGTTCGTTTATAATATAATAATAATATTTGTCCCAGCAAAACTGAATGTTTTTTTTTATTTACTTATTTAAATGCCACTCTTAAGATTGGCAAATATAATAAAGACTCTCTTTCGCTTCTAATAGAGCATAAATGTCTCAACAAAATTAATGAATTAAAAAGTAATATATCTTTTAAATACTACTTTAATATTTTATATACAAGGTTATTTTTTAAAAACGACAGGCGCTGTAAAATTTTAATTTATGATCCGATTTCAAAAATTAAAAAAATAATTAAACGACTTTTAATATACATAGTAGAAGCTGACATCA
>NW_025400995.1:3733778-3736426 GCF_015345945.1 Tribolium madens | reverse complement strand
AAACACATTTTTTTTATAATTTGGAAGATATTAGTTTTGTTGGTAAGAATATATGCAATGTGTTCTACTTTTACTAAAAATTATTGTTTAAAAAAATAATAAAAATTGAAAAAAAAATTTTTGCAACACTAATACCTTACTGTTTCTATGATGCATTTAAGCTTACCTCTTATTTTGTCGCCAAAATACGCTTCATTTATAAAGTACGTCGTCAATAGCAACATATGTTACGAGTCTATAAAATACGCTGATCCATATTTTTTTGTCCATTATTTTTTATAATAATAATTTCTTAGTAAAATTTCTGATTCAATATTAGTGTTGCACAAAATCTTGAAAACAACACGAGTTTTATAGTTTAAAAATCTCAGCTTATTAAATTCTCGCTCCCTCCGGTCGTTCGAATTTAAACTACGACCTCGATTTTTAAACTGTCTATAAAATTCTAGTTGTTTTAATAGTTAAAAAATTAATAAAATCTAGATGCATGATGGCAATAAAAAAACCTGACCTTAACAATAACCTTATTAAAAGTAAATAAAAGAAATAAGTAAACAACAATAACATAAATTAATAACATTAAATTAGAAGATTTTCTGATAGGTAATTATTATTGTCATTTCCATGTATTAGCAATATTTTCTTTCATTTGCTGCTTTTTAACATTACAATAATGGCATTGTCTTATTTGACACTATGCAACTTGATTTTATTAACTTTATTAATTTTTTTTCAACTTTGATAATTTTAATAAATAATAATTTTTAGTAAAAGTAGAATGTCTGTTAATGTCTGCAAATGTATACACAGTAATTAAAAAAAAAACACTCTTTTATGGTGACAGCAAACATTAATGCGTTAATAAAAAGAACAGATACAACTTTTTTCACTGCATGTTTTCAAAATATGAATGTTTAAAAATACCACAAATGGACCTGTGTTCAATCATTTTAAACATTTGATCCTAAAGTTACTCATTTTCTTTATTGTTACGCGACCACAGAAAAATTATTTTTTTCAATTTTTTTAATTTCAAAAAATATTTAACCAAAAAAACTCAATATTTAACTAAAGTTTTTTTTGCATTTTTTTAGTGACTTTTACCATTTCGTTTAGTTTATTTCCTAAAATTTTACATCTATGTTTTCGCGTTTCTAATATACAACTTAAAATTGCCTAATTTAATTAATAAAAGTAACAATCCTAGTACATAATCCTACGATCTTTTTAAATGACCCGGTGGAAAATATATATATACATATCATGACAAAACATTTTTTATTATTATTTTGTTTCATTGATAAGACGTAATAAGTATCCCAAAAGTAATTTAAGAAATAAACTTTAGTTTGAGTCTTTCTAATACATGCAAACATAAATGTCTGATTTTTAAATTTTTTTTAAATTTCATGTCATAATAATACAAAATAAAAATAAAAAACGATACTGTAACAATAGAAAATTTTAACCAGAAGCTGATTATGATTTTCGACAAAATTTACACAATTTTTTAAAAATAAATGAGCTATCTTGAAGAAAATTCTTAGGATACCGTTGTTACACTTTGACTTAACAAAAAATTTTTTTTTTAAATTAGTCGTACAGAGTATTTTAGATATTATTTTTTTTTATGTTTAGTGCTCTCACTTGAACAAAGTTTTCTTACTTCAAATATTTCTGAGACATAAATGTCTCGTTCGTAACAATTACCAAAAATATTTAATAATTATAAAATATTAATTTAGTTTAAATTAATATAGTTTCCAATATTGAGAGAAAAAAAAAACAATAAACCTAAACCAAAAATTTTTGTTTTATTTTGTTGGAACACCTATAACTCAATAACAGTTAAAGCTCAAACTATGTATTAAAAAACAATTTAATTGCATTTTTTTAACAGAAAGTAACAAATGATAAACTCAATAATACCGATTTTCTGTGTAAAATACGTAAATTTGGTGGAGGTGCCGGGTTAATTAAATGACAATACACTAAATTCGTTCCGTTGCTTATTTGAAAAGCCGGAAATGGGAAATGGTAGAAAATTATTGGTTTACAAGTGTTAAATAGATCTAAACATCAGTTAAGTATAACCTTGTTGGGAAAGGCGTGCGAGACGCCAACAACTGAGCGTCACATTAGTAAGTTTCGTGTTGTGTTTATTACTAAAACAAACGACTCAACACGTCGCATTATTAATATTATTACTACCATTCAACAAACATTGTCACGTATATTGTGCTCTCTCTATTGTATATAAATATTTCACAACGTTAACAGCATTTGTTATGATGTGAATTATCATCACGTGGATTGTTTCTTATTGTACCTCAACATGTTGTTTGGCCTAAATAATGGCACGTTTGTAATTATTGTTTTTTTTTAAATACATTTATTTATGTTAATAATGAATAATTATAGCAGATAATTAATTTTAATTTATGTGTTATTTTGTAAAATTAATTTTTTTAAACATATAATAACATAGCGATTGCAAATAAATGATAAATAAAAGGTAGGAGAGGTAAAGAGTGGTTACGAATCTGCGATTTTGAGAGTGGAGGTGGGCGGTAGGTGGCGGTGGGAGGAGCCGCGAACGTAAGACGAGATCCTCCTTAGAGGTCGGGTTGCCCCCAGCGCCCTCCCGT
>NW_025400995.1:3685019-3733733 GCF_015345945.1 Tribolium madens | reverse complement strand
ACCGCCTGTTCCTATTAAAAACTAAAATAATAGCGATCGGCGGATGTTACCTGCACGGGCCTCCAACGCGGCTCCAGCATGATCTAGTTCGCGAGTCTCGAGTTGGGGGCGCTGATGGGCCGGAGACGGGGCCGGGGCCGGGGCTTGACGTGAGCGTAAAGCGTAAGCGTGGCTCGTGGCTGTATCGGGCAAGACGGTACACGGCGATACCACCGAGGTTGATGTTAGACTGTGGACGCCTCTAGACTCGATCGCCGACAGCGGTGGCGGTGGCGGCGGCGGCGCACTCAACACTAACGGCCGCGGCACAACACATGCCAATCACCGGCGATGCACAATAAGGACTCGCCGTTCCCGTTCCCGTTCCCGTTTCCGTTCCTGTTTCTGACTCGCCCAACTCGCCAAACTCAACTCGCCCGGTCTAGAGCCCGCAATCAAATGGGAAGCGTGTAAGCAGCGCCCCATCCCAATCTACTTGTTTACTCGCGTCTGCTGATCAATACCGTTGTTTGCTATCAGCCAGAAACATACATACGCTTAGTCCGCCAGCAGGACTTATCGAGTACCGGTTGAGAAGAGTAAACATCAACGAACGAGAGCGGTGGCGGCGGTGCTAGCGGTGGCGGCAGTGGCGGCGGCAACGGCGGCAACGGCTTCTGCAACTGCTGCGCCATCGGCACACACGCGGAGACAGCAACGATAGCGACAATTACTCCTTTTTCTTCAATACCTAACCACCAGCTTCCAGCTACCATACCTATCCCCGATATTGTCAATTGTCATCTTATCGCCCGTTCGTTTTAACTTCGTCTTCTCTCCTGCCGATGACAACCATTCCTTTCATTTTTCTTTAAAATGCATTTGCACAATAAAGACTCCAATTAATTATATCACTGTCACAACTTTACCTACCTCTCTGTATTTTATCCAGAGGGATTAAAAAACTCATCTTACATGCACGTTTTATTCCTAGACACAAATATATAAGAATGCAAAGTGTGACGTCTTTTTTAATAACGTTAAATCTGCGTAACGGATTGTCATTTATATTAATTAAAAAAGAATACTGAACACGTGGGGTGGAAAGTTTTTGACTTTTTAATACTTAATATTTTCCTGCAGTTATCTTTTATTAGAATCTAATTATTTCCGAATTAGCGCTTGACGAAGAATAAGCGTATTCATAATATTAATAAAAAGTAATTTTCTCAAATTTTAAATAAAGTAGACAGTTTTAATTGTAATTAAATATCTCGAATAATTGGGTGGCATCTGCCTTAATCACTGACCCTAAATGAAAAGGATCGTTATTTTCTTTATCTCGGAAAAGGGAAAGGATTGTACCAATATAAAAACACTTTTGGCCACAACTAAACTAACAGCATTTTATTGCAAAAATATGAACGCATTTAACGGTATATATTACCTTGCAATATATAAAACAAATGGTCTCCGTGCGTTCTCGCTGGATAAAAGAATTTAAGATACGAGATATGCTCTGACCAGCAACAAGGGTCCGAAGATAAAGTAGAACCCAGTTATCTCCTACATGCATGCACGTCCTCGCGCATTTGCCTCTACCCTCTTTCATACTCATGAAGAAAAGTTTCAAAAAGATTTATTTTCACATTAAAAATTATTAAGTGTTTTAAATGAATTCAAATTAGCTCTACCTGACCGTTCAATACGCAGATTACTGTTGCTGTTGTTATTGGTGTTATAAAGAGTGAACGTCAAGGTAGCTGAGATGCAAACGGAGAAACGATTTGAGATTCGCACGGGTGACTCTGAAAACGCATGTCACACGCACGGAATGCTGCGAAAGCGGTGACACTAACTTCGTCCCCTCTCTCATTTGGGGCTAGATTGATAGGACACTCATCATTAGTTTTAAACTCTTCGGCTACTTTACAAAAGGAGTTTTGTCGTTGTCGAGTTTTTGATCACATATTACAACAATACGTCCTAATTAAAACATCTTTGCGAAAAACTGTTGTTATAACATGTATACATAGGCAAGATTCGTATCTTTAACAGTTAGTGACTTCATTCATCTGGTTGAGAGCCTGGAGCTATGCGGGTCTTCAAAGGATACCGCGACGCCCGGTGTCATCATCACCGACGCTGCAACTGATTACTGCCCAAGCTATCATCCCGCATTAGAGCCCTCTCTTATTCTTCAGTATGCATTGCAAGATTTAGAACATTACTGAACAACTCGTGCAGAATAATAGTATGCGTGACGAGCACGAAATTCGTCACTGCCAGCATTATCACCACACTTCAACACATATTACGTAAATATATTTGCGCAAAATTACGAAAAATCGTGATGTTTGTGGGAGGTAACAAAAACTTAAGATTCAGGTGGAGAGTTGTGTCAAGCGCGGCATAATCTAAAAATTAACGTATACATAAGTACCTTTCTGAAGTTAGTGTTTAAATGAGAATGATTGTGGGGAAATTATACACAAGGGTGTCGTAGCATAACAGCGCGACGCGTGAATGCGACTGTGGTGCAAGAGAGCTCGATTAAAGAACTTTGGCACGCAAAGATCCGTTGTGTCTCGTTCAGGTCCCTCAAATAACAACCACCTGGAACCACATCGGATTCGCAACTTTGCACCCGCACACCATGTTGGGAACATTAATTATTACTATTATTGATTAAAAATTGTGGAAGACAGAAAAAAAAGTTTTGATCGTTTGTAGGTAGCAGGATTGATCTTGTACAAATCGTCTAGATTTCTCCCTTGAGGCAAAATATACACTTCAGATCTCCCCGTGCGTCGATCCACAAAAATATATAAATATTGGTGGTGTGACGCCTCAGCAAAGAACGTCATCAGATTGAATAAATATTGCCTATTGCAAGTGAAGTAAATTCGGTATCAATTGTTATTAAATAATGCGAAAAGTTCTAGAGTAATCAGTGTCATAATTGTGGAAGTTGGAGGAGTATCCTGTAAATTTGATATAATTTTCAAAAGATGTTGTTTTGTAAGTTCTTTATGCGTACTTTTAGCCGGAAAAATACCGTTGTTAACGAGCCAAATTTGCATAAAGAAACCTCAGACAAATAAGATTTACACGATTTTAAATTCCCCCTTCTTAATGTATTTATTATAGCGACGTTTAATGTTGCATAAATTATTTTTAGTATGTAATTTTATACGCGTTATTTCATAAGTAATATCTAGTAACCCGAGGCATACTAGTACAAACATTATCTGTCGAATCGTTTAGCGTCTTTTCCTTGAGATAACAAAAGCGTCATCTTGTTTAGGGACTAGTAAAGTTACAAGTGTAACCTATATTAATTCCGCCTTCCTGCTATTAACCGACAGATGAACGCATTAAAACAGAGATAACTGTACATTCTCGTAATTGGTAACCGAGACAGGAGGAACTGACTAGCTTCCCGTCAAATATTTATAAGATGAACCGAAGCTTTTACAATTCGCGACAAATCTTTGCTCGTTTATAATTTTGATTTCATTTTGTTTTGGGTTCTATTTTTTTTATTTTATCAGATTTGATCGTAGTATATTTTCGAGGTGTTTACGAACTTGATTCACTTAAATTAATGGAGTGCTAGTCCGGGTAATAACACAATTTTCTGATGCTGGATATCCATAATTAATCACTTATGGCTACAATGCGTCAAATGGATGCAAAAAATAATATAATTAGTGTTTTCCAGAACGAGCATCGACCTCTCATTGGCAATAAAATTAGTATACCTAGGGTGCCGACGTCAGCAAAGCGTTTGTAGTTTTTGATAGAGCTTGGGATCACCCCTCAGTCTCAAAGGCAGACAATGGAGTTTGCGGTAAATCGGCCGCTTCCAGCAAACTGTAAACAACTAACGTTACCAGTCTTCGAAGCTGCGTTGACGTTCACACTGACCGCCCCACTGACACGTCAACATACAGACGATTTTTCCAATAAAGAAATCCGAAACTGCTGAATTCTAGATTTTCACGTCTACATCAGGGATCTTCTAATTATGCATTTAACAAGTAAAAAGGGCGAATATTTTTCAAACCTTTTCTTACAAAAAGGATTCTTTCGGAAAATATAATAAATCTTTTTTTTGTATTGATCTCTTATTTTAGTTCTATTCTTTATTTTGTTACTGCAATGCTGGCATGAAGAATGGCTATTGTTAGCACATAGCCACGAACCGATCACTTCGACGGTCATCAATACGGCCATTGCTTTAACGAGCTACGCTTGTTTTCTCTCCCAACTTCTTTCCTTTGCCTTCTGGCCAGTCTAATGTGTGCTTTTACAGCTTATTCATCGAAACTCTCCTCGTTGCAATAAAACATGGCAACAAATTAAGTACCTAACTCAATTGGCTCGCCAACTTTCCTAAACGTCAACAAAATAAATCAAAACTTGATTAACGCGACAAGACATGTGCGTATTGTTTCGTCCCGAATTGAACGTAAAACACAAATTAGTATAAAGCTCATTTGCTGGTTATTTTATTCTCTTTCCGTTTGCATTTTTCGCAAAACTACTCAGATATCCAGTCAAGCTTATAAAACCGGTAAAAAGCATCGTAGCTTCTTATTCTGATTTAATGAGTTTAATGTCATTATCCCGCAATGATTTTCACCGTTCGGTCCCTATTGGAGGCGTTTAGAAGCATTGGAAGTCATTGAGGTGGAAGCAAATGCAGGCAGACGGCCGATCCTTACCACTTAAATAGCATTGCGTCATTTTGCCTCTTCGTCGCAATCAAGAGAAAAATCCTCTAAAGTAACGCGAATCTTCTTCTGAACTGGTTCGACCTGCATCTACTGTCTTCCTGATTGAACGGATGGGTCTGATAAACTGCTGCCAACCCGCCGCCCGCCACGCGATACTTGGAGATTTTATTTAAATCAGAGAGCTTAGGTGGGAGCGAAGCTCACTACAGTTAGCAATTCTCATTTATACGTTTCCACCTAGCTCACTATTATTTAGCCGACTGAAATTATCTCTTCAGTTGGCTGTTTTATTTTCTTCTAATCGAAAGATGTATACGCGGCACAAAGATCAATTTAAGATGGTAAAAATACAACCTCAGTGGCTCCAAATATGCAAATGCAATTCCGGGTGTCGATTAAAATTCAGGATTCTGTGTTCCATTCGATAAAAAATTACAAATTTTATTTCACTTGAATGAGCTCGGAATAATGATTAAAGAAACCATCAACTTTTAATATTTCGAATTTTACAAACAGCATCAACTTCGAAAGTCACCCTTCAATTAGCATATGATTGCATACTAAAAAATAAACATTTCAATTTTAACTTTCTAGTGACAAGTCCGATATGTAAATAGAAAAGTGGATATGTTCAAAATTAAATTTATTCAATGTAGAATAATGCATAAACGTTTTTGAAAAGTAAAATGTCCTGGCGCAAATGAAATCGGAATTTAGTTACAACTGCCCTTGACGTGATACGATGCAGATTATTGCAAATTTATTTCGTGAGGTGGCTGAGGTATGGCATCTCGCCAGAATACCAATGTGCCATACTCACTCACCCTCTTTCAGTTCCTTTCTCTCTCAACCTACCATCGACCCTAGACTAAAGCCGACAAGGAGACAGTTTATGTATTTGCACCATTGAATCTTTTAACTCTTCTACGTAATCCCTGCGACAGAATCTTTGCATCTAATTAATTTATTGAGCGAAACATAAATTATGCATTTTCCTTCAGCCACCGATCCAACAATATATGATGCTCACACACAGTAAAACTCTCTTATGTTTCATTATAATATCGCTGTTTTATTATATTGATGATGGTGCAAAAATATCGCAACGCAGCGAGGCAATAAATTGCATTCCAAAAGATCTTAAAGGAGGTTGTAGAGAAAAATAGGCTGATATAGGTAAAAGGAAGGCAATAAGCGTCCGCAATCAAACGATAAATCAGTCAGTAAGTAAGCGCGAATGACAAAATGGAAATGATGCTGGAGTGAAACGACAAGATGAGCCAAGAAATACATCAAAACAATTTTAAATTTATTTCTACGGGAAAACGAAACAAGGATTTCGATATAATTGTGGTCGGCGACGAATGATTAGGATTTTAAACTGGATAAAAAGCGTAACAAAAATATTTTCGCTGTCTGGACCAAAGGTAAAAAGGCTGGTTTTAGCGTAGTCGTTGGATTTCGGTTCGAGCGTTTAAAGTAATGTCATTTATTTTTGAAGAACTCTCGTGTTTGGGCAGCCACATGGATTGAGACCACAAGTTGAATAAGCGATCCACTACAAAATTAACTGAAAAGCTTTTATTGCGCTGCAGTGTAACTTTAAGGCAAATGAAGTGTTTTAATCATTTTATAATTGAGTAAAAAAGTATAAAAAGCCAGGAAACGATCACCGAAGTATTTGCAAAATCGTTACGAGCTTGTGGTCCATTTTAAATTGATTATAAATATGTGAGATGAAAAAAACTGCTACGCCAATGACGAAATTGAAAATACATACATAGTATAGGTGTGGATAAGCTATTGGATTTATTGAAGCGAGAGCCCGCCGATTAGCAATATTTCCAGGCGACGCTCTGAATTACACACTTCACGCGTTGCCTATTCATCACGTTCGCATTCTTCAAATAGTTATAATTAGTGGATTTTTTTTCCTTCCGGACACTATAGCATCACAGGACCACAATTATTTAATCAGTCAAACATGCAACAAAAATAATAAAACTAAAACAAAGCAATAGCTAAAACAGTTCTGTGAAATATGAAAGATTGGAAGGACATTGAAGGCGTATCTAAAGTCATTTATTACCGCAAACCCGACACATACAAGTTAAAGGCGGCCACTGGCTTCTTCCTGAATCTTCATTTACCTAATCGAAGTCCGTTTCGTCTGCTTGTTCCAAGAACATTTCCAATCGGCGAGGACCGTCACGACCCGCTAAATTTCCATTCGAATTAGAGTCGAGCTAGACGCAGGGCTTGAGTTGGGTGACTCATAATTCCTTTTCGCTATTTTGTCACTCACAAGATTAATGTTAAAGTTATATTAAATAATTGGATACAGTAAATTTTTAATAATGTTTAGTATGCGGCAATTAGTTCAAGAACTTGCAGTATAGCGTTATATCCAATTGCTTCCAAACAGCCTCCCTAATTAACACAATGTAATTAAATCAATTAAAGCCACAAAGTCCGCGCGGCTGCAGGGATTTATTTCAAATTCCTGGCAAGATGTTAACCCTTCCTTGAGTAGGGCTAACAATTGGACAGGCAGTCGCACTCGCACTCGCAAAACGACGGTACAAGGGGCAACGTCGATTAGCAAGCAATCCATGATAAATTGCACGCTATTTCATTATGTATTTGGATACCAGGCTGTAGTAAATAAATGCTCAAGCACACAGCCTTTAAGCGTAGTAAATGCGCTAATAGCATTTACATAGGATAAACAAAGCCTAGTATTAATCTTATGTACTCGTGACAAGAGCTTTCCGCTGAAAGGATGAGATGAAGTGATGCGCCCTGAAAATCTTAATATTTCTTACAAATCAATTTTTACATGTAAATAAATAATCAACGCTAATTTCACCACCAGCACACCTGTTACCTGCAAACTGGATGACAATTATACAGAAGCATAATTACCACAACGGTTGCTTAGATATCTGTCATTACGTCTTCCATCGGCGCTGGCCCTAATTGAGCCTCATTTATGCTACACCACAGTGTTTACAAGAAACCTTTCGATTTCCCACAAGTGTTACCACCATTACATTACACGACCAACTAGTCTGTTTCTAATAATGCACGCAAACCTCCACAAAGCTCAAATAATTCAAAAATTCTTGTTAATTAATTAATTATAGATAATAACAGTAACTCAAGATTTAAAACACATAAATTATCAACTATTAAAATCGTAAAAAAACTATGTAAACCTTTACAACAAGACAAAAAATGCAACACAATTGCTGACTCCTGCAGCTTTGTATTTTTTGCGTAGCTTCGGCTAGACTTGACCTCATAGTTTATTATACTCGTTGTCATATTAATGTGCACCGAAGTAGTCGTTGAAAGGGATCATTTTTAGGTGGCAACCATTCAAAAATTCCCTACAAATTATTTTTTCAGATAGCAAAAAATAATTAAAATTAACAACGTAATTAACATAAGGTAGCAAACATTATTGATGTGATTAAATTTGTTCTGAATGACATTAATGGCACTTTTTGTGTGAATCAGCCTTTAACTTAAAGATGTACCGTGCGATCAAAAAAAAATAAACCAGAGTAGGATGTGATTAAAGTCCTTCAGATGGCAATCCTAATTTTTGACATCAAATGTCAACGGAAAGTTTGACAAGTTTGCGTTTTATTCCTTTTGAGTGAAATAATGTTCACTTTAGAACAGAAAATTTTTATTGCTGTACAGGGTGCTGCATTTTGGATGTCCGAATAGGGAATCTCCGAAACTAAGAGGTTTAGCCAAAAACGAATAATACATTCTGGGGCTCATTTTTTGAGAAAATAATATTGGTTAAAACCGCATCCAGCTATCGTCTTTTGTTTTCGACTTATAGACAAAAATGGACATTTCAGCGAAATCTAAAAAAAATCATATCTTCGTTATTATAGAAGACACCGAGTTGAAATAAAGACATTTGCAGGCACTTTTTTACGTAAAATTTAATAATGTAGTTAACAATTTTTTTCAGTTGTTTGTTTAGCCGTAATAAAATAAATTTGTATTTTTTTAAATGGGAATCATAGATACATACATTCATACATTTATATTACATTTATATAATAATTTATATAAATATAATATAAATAATAATTTATATAATAGTATAATTTATTATAAATGTACATAAATAAATGTACATTATAATACAGTTTTAGCAAAAAATTATCTTTGATTTTTGTTCGCAGTTGGCCATGAAAAAATGTTGCATCTTCATCTAAAAGGATTTGAACTATATTATTCAACCAGTGTCACTAATGAAAGAGTTTTCTAAGTACTAAATAATGAAAAAAATGCAAAATAAGTCGTAAATCAACTTATTGGCGACTAATAACATTTCTTTGTTTTTAAACAAGCTAACATTGCCATTGTAACTTCTAGTGATACATAGAGTGTTGTAAAAAAAAGCCGCTTTAATTCTTCAATAAAAAATATTTTGTATGACACAAAAATGACGATATAACTATTCAAATACCCAAATTCCGTCTATGTGGAACGTTATCCTATCTCCATTAGACCATCAAAAAAATGTTTTTTCTAATTGTGTTGACTGTTGACACATTAGTTTTTCCTATTTTTGGATTTTTTAAAAATATGTAGTAATTTTGTTCTGAAGCGCTCGGATATTTGTTCAATTCTTCTACCGTATCGTATTTTTTAAATTTTTATAATTGTATCTATTTTTTCATCTATGTTACAGTTCACAAAAGTCTTATTGATTATTATTTACACATTTGGAGTGAAATAGTTTTTCCATGATCAACTATTATCAAACAAAATATGTATTTAATTTTTTAAGTATAATTATTAAAAAATATTCTGTTACAAATATATATTTTTTAGATCAGGAAAAGATAAGCTTTTCAAAATTGCCATAGCCGCCTATGATTTCTATTTAAAAAATACAACTTTATCTTATTACGGTTAAACCAATAACTGAAAAAAAATGTTAACTACATTATTAAATTTCTCGTTAAAGAGTGTCTGTATAATGTCTTTGTTTCAAATCTGTATCTTCTATAATAACAAAGATATGAATTTTTTTAGATTTCGCTAAAATGTCAATTTTTGTGTATAAGTCGCAAACAAAAGACGATAGCGAGATGCGGTTTTAAGCAATATTATTTTCTCAAAAAACGAGCCCCAGAATGTATCACTCGTTTTTGACTAAACATCTTAGTTTCGGAGATTCCCTATTCGGACAGCACCCTGTACAAGAGGAAAACGGTTGATGGTCATTTTCACTTTCAGTTTGTGTGAAAAATTTCCAGCCGAGATTCCCAGCCAATGTGTTGCCAACTGTAGAATTTAATCGACGCCTATTCTAATTTATTTTTTATTTGATCGCACGGTATTTAGACTTCTACAACCTACTTGATGCACATTAATATGAAAAAGAGTATAGTTGAGTTTTAAGCAGTTGATTTTCGGATTTTTGACTCGAGTGAGGTGTTGGTAGTATGTTTGAACGGGTGACCGATCATTTCCTGATGTGCCATTTAAAGGAACTAGCGAGTGGTTCATGGTCCATTGCTGTTGCATCCGGGGTTCCTTCTACCGGTCAATCCATACAAATGGATCGCGGAACCTACAACCAAAACCACTTATCCACTTGCGAACGTCATACTCGGGGCCACCCACACTCTTAGAATTTCATTTCAGTCTGAAAATCAGTAAATTTGAGATATATAAAATTGTGTAAATTGAAATTCTCGTTAAGGGTTGGGATCCGGTGATTAAATCTCAAAGTTGATACATGCCAATTCTGTATTGTTACTTGGTAACAAGCTTGAGACAAGGCACACCGGTCAGCTTAACGAATTAATAAGCCACTTATCCCGTTGACGTCCACCGCAACGCGTCCATTAGTGAAAGATTACATGGCCACTAACTCGGAGTGAAAGAACAATGTGCATTTAGATCTAACAAATTCAAATCAATTATAATCACGCAAATCTGGGGTTTAGACAAGTTGTTACGTTACGAGAAGCACAAAAATGAGATTATAATTTGTCGACTGACTATGTTGGCAACTTCTAAGGAAGAACTTTTCTCCTTTATAACGTTATAAATGGGGTAATATCCTTTGCATTTTAGCTGCATGTTTTAATCTCCCGGCAATAATTAAAAACAACGTTCATTTTATCTTCGCACAGCTTTCTCGGTTCCACGTCACCTTGGACAGATGACTTTCACCGGTTTACTTAGGTACACCTATTTATTTCGTTCAAACATCGCAAAACTGCCCTTTGTTCTTATTTATCCCCCCACATCCTCATTAAAATTATAGTTTTGCTCAAAATAACTTACCTGAAATTAAGTTATAGATTTAAAAACTATTATAATTAAACTTGCAATCCATAAACACTTGTTTTTTTATATAAAATCTTTATTAATAGCATACTTTTTGTTTTTTTTTCATTATTTAGTGCGTAGCACGAGTTTCAGAAAAAAATTACAAGTATATTCTACTGTGTTTTTAATTTTTTCTTTTATAAATACTTGTATAAATTTTTAAAATAACATATTAAAAGTTTTCTAATTATCCTGTTATAATAAATAACAAGAAATTACTAAACTATAAATAATGTATTCCATAGTAATAAGCAATCTCTTACATAAATGTGTTTTTGGGACTTATACACGTATATCTAAGAAATAAATAATAGACAATCATTATTAATATTATGTATAAAAGAGAACTTTTTTTTTAATTTTTTGATTCACATTTAAATTACTATTAAATAAAAATTAATAAAACATGAATCGAATTTCATTTATTATGTATTATCCACAATTCAGTTATTTTATACAAAAACATTACAATTATTATACAAAATTATACAAAACAAGAGCTCTTTCAGTTATCCAAATAAAAATAAATACTAATGTTATAGCATTCTACTAAAAACAAGCAAAAATGATTTTTTTTATTTAAATTATAACGTGGAGACAAATTTTTTTATAATTAATTCAGGCATTATTTTTTGAGCTTCTTACGCAAAATTTGACATCAACACCCCTCTGGACGGTTATGTAGGAAATTTCACTGAGTCTCACTTTTTGAGCAATCAATAAGTAGGAAGATTTATTTTCGTGTTAGTCAAGACTCAAACTTCTAATTTTTCTGGTTGCGACATCTAGGCTTTATAATAACAGTTATACTTTTAACTTAACAAAAATTAGTTAAAATTAAAATTCCTGTAATTTAGCGACATCTAGTAGTGAGTAGTATTTAGTTAGATTGTACCTTTAACTTTAAATTCCTGTAATTGTAGCAGCATCAAGTATTGAGTAGTATTAAGTTATAATGTTAACTTTATAAAAGGTCGTAAAAGTTAAGAATCCTGTATTGGTACCGACATCTAGTATTGAGTAGCGTTACATTAACTTTGACAGAAAACAGTGCGTTGCCGTAGAAACCTGTAAAACTTTGTTACCATTTGTAAAATAATGACATAATCACAATGTTAGTATGGTTGTTAGTTTGGTTAGTTTACACAAGCAGTTTACAAAATAATATTTTATAATGGAGGCTTCTTATTGTTTGTGTGGTCAGCCTTACGATCCTAATATATTTATGATACAATGTGATGCATGCAAAGACTGGTTTCACAGCAGGTAAGTCGTCCACTCACCTGTTTGCTGTTTTTTGTTTTAGGAATAGGCCAGTGGGGCCAGTCTTAACTCACTTTCATTGTTGCAGTTGTTGTAATTTTCAAGAACATTTAGCCATAGAAATTGATAAATATCACTGTCCAAAATGTGCTCCAATATTTGGTCCATCAATATGTAAGTAGTTTCAGTGGATGAAATAGAGGGTAAATGATGATTTTTTAGATAAACCGTATCGTAATTGGCACAGACATGACTATTGGGACGAAGAGGCGACAACAAAGCCTGTTCAAACAGGAACTGGAGTTTTTATTAGAGAGTTATTGGCGAGACATTTTGCAAGTGAAGGAGAGGTTGTTATACATATGAGAGGTCAGCAGATTACGGAAACGCTGTTTCAACAACAAGGATTCAACAACCCTATTGTGGTTGATGGAAAAGACGGATTAGACATGACCCTTCCCCCTGATAATTTCAGTCTCTATGATGTGGAATCATATGTGGGTGGGGACGTAGAAATTGATGTAATAGACGTCACTAGACAATGTAATATAAAAATGAAATTACGAGATTTCGTAGAATACTATAACAGTTTAAACAGAACAAGGGTTTTTAACGTGGTCAGTTTGGAATTCTCAAAGACAGCGTAAAGTATACATATTTTGAAACAATATGTTAATACTTCATAGTATATTTGTAGTTTAGCACCTCTTGTGGAAGCCCCCTTAATAGCCCGCAAGTTAGACTGGGCTAACATCGTCTGGCCTCGCGATTTTCCTTTAGAAAGGCCACAAGTCCAAAAATATTGTCTGATGAGTGTTAAAGATTCCTACACCGACTTTCATATTGACTTTGGGGGCACTAGTGTGTGGTACCATGTTTTAAGGGGCGAAAAAATTTTCTATCTCATAAGACCAACCCCCGCAAATTTAACTCTTTACCAGCAATGGATGACGTCAAGCAATCAGAGTGAAACATTTTTTGGCGATCAGGTGAGTCCACCTCTTGAAAATACAATAAATTACGAATTATCTTAGGTTGATCGGTGTTATAAATGTATTTTGAGACAAGGACAAACCATGATGATACCAACAGGATGGATTCATGCCGTTTTGACACCGATTGATTCGTTGGTTTTTGGGGGAAATTTCCTCCAAAGTTTCAACATACCAATGCAACTAGCGTAAGTTATCTAATTTCAGTAAAAAACCTGAGCCTAAAATTTATCGTTTTAGGGTGTATGACATCGAAAAGAAGGTGAAAACCGACGCCAAGTACAGGTATCCAAATTTCGAACTAATCAATTGGTTCGCTGCCACGCATTTATTAAAAAAAATGTCTGAACTCAACAGTGAAGACAGAAAATGTCCAAACAATTTACTTGTCGGACTTAAAACTTTATTAATAACTTTGAAACAATGGAATTCGGAGAAAGATGTAAGCCGGGGGAAAGTGACAAGAAAAAAAATTATATTGTATCTCTTTTCAGTACAATACAAGTGTCAGGGATCAAATCCCATACACGGTAAATCCAGTTCAGTTATTGAAAGACATGTCGCGCGAAATAAGACATGCGGAACGAATTATTAATCAGCTAAATCCACCAAAACCGGAACGTGAGTCAAAACGGAAAAGGAGAAGACCTATAAATCGGGATTTCGTTGATTATTCTCTTTCACCTAAATCCTCTGCTCAAGATGTAATTACTTCAGTGCTGTCAATTTGTTGTTACTAATTTTATTTTCAGTTTATATCAGAAACAAAAGTTGTTGAATATGCTCGCCCACCTTTGAAAATATCTCTTCCCAAACCAGTGACTTACCCATATGATAGACCAAATTTCATGGAACAACGAATTAATGTAGATGACCAAAGTTGGTTATCGCCCCAGTTTTCGCGTCCTGAACAAACAACAGCCATACACAGAGGCGGTGCTGTCTTAAAATTCAAATTAGGGTAATTACTAGATCAACCTTTGCCCTGTTTTTAATTGATTAATTGTAGATCTAAGGATATTCTGCCACACAGCCACCCTGACATTCCAGAAGAACAGTTTGATTTCAAATCTGTATATGATTTCCATGATGAAAGTGATAGAGATGAAGACTGCTTTAATTTTACAATCGACGAGAATCCGCCTCCGAAAAAAAGCAAAAAGCAAAATTCGGCGAAATTCAAATTTCCAGCGAATTACGACGAGAAAACGAAAAAAGGGAAGGAACCGATGATAGATATCGACGGTGATTTACCAAAAAACGGCATAGAATCATTATTGAAAGCTTCAGCTTTGACCACAACGTATGTGTTTTTCATAAACCGTTAATTTTTTTAATTGTGTTTTAATTAGTGACAACAATGGGCGAGCTTCACCTTCTACACAAGAGGCTATAGCTGGGATGCTCTCCATTAGCCAAACCTACCTGCAATCGGGTAAAGTCAACGCTAGATCTGTACGAAAATACAGCAGTAGTCCGCCTTTAGAAGACGGAAATCTTAATAACGTCCACCAGGACGAAGATTACGGTAAAATTTTAGTAAATATCGAGGGAATTTAAGCGAATCGGTCAATTTTTAGTTTATCCGTCTTTGGATAATTCAGACGACGAGGATATACACATATTCAAACCTCGCGGGCGTTCAAAAATCGACGAGGCTTGGAATCCGAAGGCTAGAGTAGGTCCCTTATTACCGAAAATGAACAGACCGGCAAGAGAAGGTACGAAAAAACAGTCGGTTGAGAAGGTTTTAGAGGCCGCTGCTGCGAGAAGAGCGAATGAAACGCCAGAAAAAGTAATTTGTATCGTTTGATGAACAACAAAATAACTTTGTAATTGTAGGCACCGAAAAGGCAGTACAGACGAAAAAAAATTAAACAAAAATTGGAGATTAAAAGTCCAGCTTCTAATACGATTTCAGTGGGAAGTAGCTCTTCAACCTCAACTCCTAAGCCTAGGAAAGGTATGAAAACAGTTAAACAACGACTAGGGAAAATCTTGAAAATTCATAAAATGATGCATTGATAATAATTTATCTGTATTAATTAACACTAGTTTTGATTGCGTTATTAAATTCTCAGATGTGTTCACGATAAAAGGAACAAGCACCACAAGTAATCTTTATTTATTGTTATTGTTGTTTCTCTTATTAGATAAATTTATACTTTCATAGTCAATTTTTTTTTAACGGCAAATATTTTTCCCGCTTGATCCATTCATCGTGAATGTTAGTTAATTTTTAGTTTTGATTATAATACTCAGTGCCATGATGAAGTGGCACATGCTGTTTGTCAGTATTTTTTCTTACGGTAAAAGTAACATTAATTAGGTATATGGTATTTGTAATTGGTTAGTTTTGTTGGTATTGCAAGTTTTCTATTTTGTATATATTGAGTCTCGATTAATTTAATTATGAATGAATCATTTTTTGTATAATTATAAAGTATTGAAAGATAATCAGGGAATTTTAATTTGTAATTATTCATGATGTAAATATTGTTAATTTCTGTGATCGTGCAAAAATAAATTTTGCATTTTAACATAGTTTTAAATCGTAATAAAAGTTTTTATTTACTTACGTCTCGTGGTAAGTAAATGATTACAAATTCATTGATAAATTAATTAAAAAATGAATTGTTATTAAGATAATACACACATTTCCACAAAGTTTGTTTTTATTACCTATTCTTGCACTTAAAAAAAATATATGTAATTTTTTTAGCAGTAATAAAAACGTTTTATGAAAAACACAATTAGAATGTCTGTTTTTTAATAATAAAACAATCGTTTGCGTCCAGTATTGATATGTATTATGGTCACTGAATGTGAAACTGAATTTGGGGATTACATTCTACAACTAAACTACTACTCATTGCGTCATAACCAGTGCGATTATATCTGAATACATACAATGTAAAACACATGGGCAACATTACACCAAGAAATACATTTTTTAATACAGCCCGAATAATAGCTTTTTGCATACCAAGTGGTAAACATGGGCTCACTCTTACAACGTCGTCTGACTGCCCTGGCAATGGTGTAATATTCTCAACTTGAATTACCATTAAACCCATATATTTTTTGCCTGGAGTAGCACATGAACCCCCTTTTAACCAATACACCTGAAATTTGTTAAATTAAATAGTTGCTGCAAAATTTTTGGAGACATCACTTCGTAACAACACACTATGAAACGGTGTAGTAGTTCTAGTGTTAAAATTTCAACAGACATCTGCATGGCAATTTTTGGGTCTTGTAAATTTTTCTTAAATGAGTCAAATCTGTAGTTTTCTATGCTTCTGATAAATAAAAACGATTATTTAAGCAAAGTTGGTACTGGTACTTACAGGACATAAAAACATTCAATTATTACAAAGGTTACAACCATTTTTATTAACAGAAGAATAAGGAAATCTAAGAATTCGGCCACGATCCTTTTCCATAGTGGCGGTATGACAAATTCGTGTATACCAGGCTGAAATACTACAAAATTAAAACGTTATTGGTGACAGTAATTAACATAGGTGTTCATCTACCTGGAGTATTTGGATTTCTTCTATTACCGTGACCAATTCGGTTTAAATATGCTACATTCCAAGTATTATTTTCTGTTTGGCTTTGCAAATTTGTGTAATATGGGAAGCTCGCACAAAATCCATGCCATAACCTAGCTTCGTCCAACCACTGTTTTAGTTTATCTACATACTCTTGCCTACTTTCATACTTCTGTGTATTTTTCGTATTAAAATTTTCCATATTGAAGAACATAACTTGAAAAACTCAAGATTTCACATTTGAATTTATCAAAAACCATCTGTTTATTTCCACTGCTAATTTTTTGCTACCGAGAAGATAAATACACGAACGTGAATGACGTTGACATTTTCTCTTTGCATAATGTATTGAATTTAAAATTATGAAATTGGCCACATTTTTTAAATTTGCGCTCGAATTATTTAAATCTCATTTATTCTAAATAAAAACGATTACACAAATTTTAAATTTAATAGAGTTTGGTAAACTGAAGAGATACATCAGTAGAAAAATTGGGGGTATTTCTCTAGAGTTACTAGATTGAGAGAGTAACCGATAACACTCAGTACTTTGGAGTGGCGGTTTGCAATTTTTGACACTGCTTTGTGACCAGAATTGCAGATCTTTTCGTAATTTACCAATAAGAAGTGCATTCAAAATGTAAACTAACTATGTATATTTCTTTTATATACTTAAATAAAAAAAATAAAAATATTTTTTACTCAAAAATGGTGATTTGTATGAAAAATTTACATGGTTCAAACATCAGAGATCATTTTCTCGAAAAAATTGAATAGGTACGTGCACTTTGCTATTTTAGTTTTATTAGGACAATCAGTTTATCAATTCAAATTTAGAATATAGAGTGAGGTAAAAGCTAGAAGTACACACCGGGCGTGTATGCGTAGATGACCAAAACACGTCTCATAAAAGACCAACCATAGAAAGAAAGCCTAATAACTTATTATTATTTTTAAGTCATTCATTCACTTTATAAACGAAATAAGAAAAAAACGGTTTTTTAATTATTTATTTTTAAAAATAAAAACGCAATCAAAAAATCAGTGGCGTAGAAACGCCAAGTTTTTACAGACAACAATGAATTTCAAATGGCAACAAATTAAATGCACAGTCTATTATTTAAAATGTCAACTATTTTTGATCAGTAAAAATGATAAATGCACAGTAAAAATAATAAGTGTACAGTAAACTAATAAATGCGCAGTAAAAATAATAAATGCACAGTAATAAAAATAATAAACGCACAGTAAATATAATAAATGCACAGTAAAAATAATAAATGCACAGTAAAGACAATGAATAAATAAATAATGTCTGGCAAAACTAATTAATTTAATTCACACATTTACAAACAAAATGTTTCCGAGCAAAACTGGAATGTCGCAAACCGTTCAAAAACGAAATTGTGGTATCAGGAGCACAGCAGTGCACAAAGTGCGTACGCTGATTAGACTGATTATTATGATTATTACCATTTGTGCACAGTTTAGCGCTTGCTAAAATCATTCTTGCGCAGGGGCTCTTGCTAATACATATACAGGGTGCGCCAGAACTCGCGCCCCAGAGAAAAATGTCATATAAGGTAAGATACCAGGAGCATGGAAAAAATGTTAAAAAAATTTTATCTATAAAAATTTCGAAGTTATGAGGGTTTAAACTTTGCACTTTGATTCTATTTATTTCTGTTGGAAAAATAATTTTCCAAGTTTTTTTGATATAGGCTATTAAAAGAGGAAACAAGTAAGCTGTATCCTAAATTGTAACTGTGTTCAATGTTATTTGTAGATTTTATTGGCAAAATTTTTGTCCTTTTACTAAATAATTGTAAAAAAACATATACAAAATCATCAGTATCCTTAAATAGATATAAAAAATGTCAAATGTCAAAAAATAAATGTCAAAATTTTTTGACAGATAGAATTTTTTAAACATTTTTTTCATGTTCCTGGGACCTCACCTTACTTGAAAATTTTCTCTGGGGCGCGAGTTCTGGCGCACCCTGTATGTACCACCCTATAATAATAATAATAATAAATAACATTCTTGTGCAGGGGTCATACATTGTTATGTAACCAAGACTAAAAATTCCTTAAATTTTATATTATTTTGCTAATTTTGATTAAAGTTACGGAGCGTTTATTATTTTTACGGTGCAAAATATTATATTATACTGACCATTTTAATTTTTTTACTGTGCAAAAATTAATTAAATTCTGATCATTTATCATTTTATACTGATCAAAATTGAATTATTTACTGAGCGCTTTATTACTACCCATTTCAAATCATTTTTTCTATTCTTAATAGGTAATATCGTAAACGCTACGCTAAATAGAAATTATGCATAATATAATTGAGCTAAAGTTATTGATTTATCAAATCAGTGGCGGGTTTAAACCTAGTAGAGGCAATTGTCTTCGTTCGTTTTTCGGATTCCCAGAAATCACTTGAACCAAACATCTTATGTAAAATCGTCTGTGCAAACCGTTTTTTCTATTTAAAAAAATCGCAAAACTATAAACTTTCTAACCGAAACTAATATAACTCTAATTTATTACAGTTTTTCTAACTAAAATTTTGAAAAAATCAGAAATAATCAAACACTTGAAAATTGAACCAGATAACGTTTTTTGAATTCCTAAGGGTCCTAAGCTGTTGATAAAGTAAAAACGTTGCTATAAGTAATATTAAAAAAAAATCTACATTGTATACGGGGTGTTTACAGTCTTGAGGTTGAAATTTCTAGGATAGAAAAAAAAAACTAATACGCTATAAAATAAAAAATTACGTTTAATTCGTTTGATATATATATTTATTATTTATTTGAGAACTATTGCTTCGACTAACAATGTCATTGGTGCCTTGTGCTTCACCGTAAATTATAATTACGACAACCAATTTATTATTTTAATATTGGCATTCCATGTTCATAAATTTGGAAAAAATCAAAACAAGTATTAGGTAAACCTTTGGTTGGAAGTGCAGAAGATCTTCGACTTTTGATAAAAATTAAAGCAAAATCAAATCATATGAGGACGATGTCAAAACTGTAGAGTGACTTTTCTCTTTCATTATTGCCCTGTACAAAATTAAAGTTCTAGTGTTTATTTTATTTTCATCAATAAATTTTAAAAAGTGGTATGTTTGTTAGATCATCTGTTTACGAAATACGTGTATTTGTTGTTCCAGATTTCAGATTGTTTATTGTTGTTTTGTGGTGACGGAAACCGCTACGCCACTGCACGGAATCGATCTCAATTGACTTTTCAATTAGAGTTAAAGGGTAAAGATCAACGAACAAAATCTAGTATTAATTGATTTTACGGTTCGAAAAAAAACACAAAATTTTCAAAAATGTTTTATTTGAGACATGTTGGTTTCAGTCATGTTTATAAATAAAATAACTACTTACTAAACAAGAACACTTTTCTATGTAGCTATCGCAAAGATTGAATTATACTACTTACACATAAGTCTAAAATCTAAAAAAATAACTATTCGCTATTCTTTGGGTACATTGAAACTTGTAAAATGCTGTACAACGGGTAATCTCAATACTCGAAGTTAAGTTAATATTGTGACGAAGGAGAATGTTGATGATGATGGTACGAATTTGACGTAGAGTTTCCTGTAGTGGTTAGGAGTTGGTTCGTCGAGGGGGGCGGTCTCCCCTCCACCGGCCCGGCATTCCTGGTGACATAACTGGCTGCATTTCCGGCTTTATTTTGGAAACTCGAAGTGTTGGAATGATACGTATTGTTCCTAGGTGTTGGTCCATGATACGACCCGTAACTCGAATCATCTGACTGGGCTGACTGCCCTCTTCGCTGCAAACTCATAATCCCATACATCGACTCCGGCCTGTTTACCTTCGAATTCTTTTTATTTTCTTCACTATTCGGTGCATTACTTTTACTAGGATAAGCGTTTTTGTCAGTTTCTGACCTCGAGAGACTCCCCGGAGGGTTTCCTCTCATCCCATACACACTTTCGGATCGTTGTTGTAGCTGATTTTGCAAGTTTTGGTTATGAACATGAGTTTGTTGGTTCAGTTTTATTGAATACAGTGACTGTGTGGGGACCAACGGACCAGGTTTTGGGAGAATATCACGAGGTCCACCACTGTTTTTCGTATAAACTGACTGGGAACGATTTAAATTCGCTCTAGTGAGTGGAGGTGATTTACAATACAGCGACCTTGTCCCTCCATAGAGAGATTCAACCCGTTCTAATTTTGTAGCAGGTGTTGAATATAGACTAGCTGATGTTAAACTCGGACAATAACCGGTAGCTCCATTGGTCGTCCCAGCTCTATAAGAAGTGTACGTTGATTCCTGGTATTTCGGAGCATTAGGTTTATCTAAATCATCATAAGTGTCTTCATCTGACTGGATACTGGACGAATCACCATCACTTGAACTGCTTTGACGTTTAGAACGTTTGGAATTGAAAATATATTCGTGAATTAACCCAGCTGCAACGCCTCCAATTATGGGCCCTAGCCAATAAACCCAATGATTATCCCACTTTTTCAACACAAACGACGGGCCAAGCGAGCGGGCAGGATTCAGATGCGGCATCTAAAAAATAAAATAACATCTTCAAAAACTTTCATTTCACGCTAGCGTGTGAAGTAAAGTTCGTTCTTTAACTTTATGCGCGTGGATCAATTAATAATTCGAAAGGCGTACCAAACCGCTATCTCTTTTCAACATTTGTAAAGAGGCTTGTTGCTCTCTCCCTACGTATTTGCGTAAGGTCGGTCACGCTATTTATCTCACTTTAACGAACGCAATTAAAGTAACATAGGACTAGTGACGTACGTCAAAAGTGTGTCTTACCGTCACGTAATTTCATTTTTAATAGGGTTAATATTTATACTCTTTATACAGGCTGTATTATAACAAAACGCCCCAAACCATAATTTCATTACTTTTAAAGACGTTATAACACTCTTTTGCTCAAAGTTGAACAGCGTTTGCTTGTCTTAGATAAAATAAATAGAAATGTTATATTCTTTCCACTTTATTTAACTTAATTTTAAAATTATCTAAAACCAAAAGTTAGTAATAAATCATAGTAAGGGAACTTGTTAATAAAGAATCCAAAAATAATAAAATATACAGTGTTACATTTAAAAACTTAAATTAATGTCACTTCCGGTAAAACAGGAAGCAGCATTGATTGAGCATCTATGCCAAACAATAGATGACAAGAAACTGTTCAACTTTGTTCCAAGAAATATTGTCATATCTTTAAAAATAATGGAGTTAAGGCTTGAGGCGTTTTTTATAATACAGCCTGTATCATCATAACAATCGTAATTCAAGCCTTACAAAAATCACATTGTCACGGAGAAGCTTTAATTTTTGACTTTAGTACCAAAGTGTCAAAAGCTGTCAAATGTCAAAGACAGACGAAGGCTATGTCGTGTTCTTGATTCACCCTACCCCCACCAGCAATTCAAAAAAATAATAAACTGTACACTAAGTTCATCTTTTTAAAAAATTTAATTAGATCTTTTAGACGCAGAATTAAAAAAAATCAATGATCTGTTATACTCACCGGCGATACGAAAGAGCAAGCAGAATAAGTCGCCCCGATCGTAATTGCGGACATCCCCATCCATCTTCTTTGGGCATCCATTGAGACAAAGTAGGCCAAAACGACCACAAATGTTAGAATAAATTCGTTACCGAATTTCTCCCACGGCCCATCTTTCATCGGTGGAGACATGGGGAGATCTTCATGATTTCGAGGAATGGATACTCTGAAAAGAAAAGTTGAATTTTTAATAATCGTCGGCGGAAAATTCCAATATCTCGACTCATTTCGCGGGATTTGGTCCTTTTCATGTTCAGCTCAACGCAATCACACAGTTATTAATGTTTTCATTTGAAGAACACAAAAAGTGGTCCATGTGTTTAACATATGTTTAAGAAAAAATCGGCTCAAGTATAATTATGGTTTATTTTTGTGCGTTAACAAGTGTTCAAAAATGTCAACCCCAAATAAAGCATCGGCATCCCTACGGTGGTGGAGATAAAAATGGAAAGGAAATACCGAGTAATGGTAAAAAAAATGCCAGGTGGTTGAAACTCGAAGGGACACGTGCTGCAAGCTGAAGAACCTCAGTCTTTGAACAAAGACGGCTTGTATAACAGGAAGAGAGACAACAATGCTGCGAAGCTTTCGAAGTTTCGAACATCGGACTTTTGAGGAGTTGAGAAATAAATGCAAAGGAAGTATGCTTGACAACTGTGTAATTTAATTAAATGTTCGATATATAGATACGGCTTATTGAACACACGATCCCCTAAAAAACTCATCAACAATGAGTAAATCCCACGAGAGTGCAGAACAAGTGCAGACTTATTTATAATATACGATTGGGGTTAACGAACAATAATCACGCCGTTGTATGCGAATTAAAGTATATTGTCACACTTCAACTAACCAAATGCGGTTTTAGGAAGGGTCACATTGAATCTTCGTAATTGTTGCCGCATGTTAGTCTGTGATCCCCCTTTCAATGAGAAATCTATTTCGGTTTCGAGCGGCTAGTGTAACATTAGACCGTTTACCTGAACTTACGATTTACCTGCGATCAGGTCAAAATTTAAGGCAACGGCAGCTGCCGACTCACAAATTACATTCCAACGTCGAACAATGTTCACAGTTTTCATATTAATAAAGAATTAAATTCGATAACTTTGTGTTACAAAATTTCAGAATCAATCATTGAGTATGCATTTGTGGGTGCGCTTATCCTATAGAAAGAATGCTAAGCAACAGCTGAAAAAGGCAGGTGATACTCGACTGTCTTGACAGATGGTTGGGTAGGTATTCAGACGTGAACCTTCAAGCTACACAATCCGCTATATCTTCCGAAAGATAATTTCGGTCGAAAGGGACAAAAATACAACAACAGAGACGGAAGCAGTAATTTGGCTCAGTAATGTTTTTTCTTTTATTTCTTTGTAAATGAGAAATTTCAAACACTTACCCGTAGAGAAAAGCGGCGCCGGCTATAGCACCCCCACATTGTGCTATAATAAACATTGTTGTCCTCAACAGAGAAATATTCTTCGTAATGCCCATAGCTATAGTTACAGCCGGGTTTATGTGCGCCCCTGAAACAAAGTTTATTTATTTTAATTATGGTCAATTCTTGAACGAATTGCATTTAATTGACGGAATGTTTGTAGTACTTAATTGACGTATTAATTTACTTTACTTACCAGATATGTGTCCGAAGCACTGTGTTAATGATACCATTGCGAAGCCAGCTGCTAGTGCTGTTGAAAGAATTCCCAAAGAAGTAGTTGCCGAACCTCCATCGAAAGCACCTGCTTTTGCACCACACACAACAAACACATAAACAAAAGAAGCTATACACTCGGAGATCACTGATCTCCAAAATTCTAAAGTGCGAATTTCAACTTTAATTGATATTTTTGAAGTGAATTGCGAATTTGGTTTATCATTTCTTAAAGCTTCCAATTTTTCGAAAAGTGTCACTATATGGTAGTCAATACTTGGTTCACTAGATAAATTAACACGTTCCTCTGCCATACTTGAAATATTGCACTAAGTGTTCATTTTTGGAAAAAGGGACAAATTGTTAAATTAAAAAACGGTGCCGATGGGCCGACGGGACATTTCCGAAGAAACTCCTCTTCGCACATTGCAGTCGACGGACCACATGGTGACTTCCCCCTCTCAGGATCATCACCAATAACAAATGGATTCGCCATCCCTTCCCCACGCGGGACCCCATTTCAATTTCACAGCTTTTGCGGACATTGATGACACTGACTACGCATTTTATCATATTATCACTGTTATCATACACTACTGTAACTGTAGAATGTAAAACACATGTAGACACATTTTTCAAATTTTTAATAAAATAAAAAGTTCAATAATTGCAACAATAATAAACAAATAAATTACTTCAAATAATTTTTATATATTAGTATATTTTATAATATAGAAATAACGAATGAATCGCGTTTATTTTCTGCCCCTTTGGAAATAAAATCAAAGAATGAATGGAGCTGCATTGAAAAGAAGTCGTAGGCAACCAGCAATAGTAAAAGGAAGAAGAAAGGTATGTGGGAGAAATCTTGAAATTTAATTTCAATGCCAATCTGAAATGTACTAAAATTATTTACACCTAACACATTTCTTTTTTGTGTGTAGATATGGTGCTTTAAATGCTCACTGTTAAAACAGTTAAAAGAATAATTTGGACGCAACTTAAGAATAAAATAATTGTAATTGGGAAAAAAACCTGTTCTTTGTTGATTTTACTTCGTATCAGTCACAATCAAGCGACGTAAATACACAGTTATAGATAAAAATATGTCGAAACTTTTGTTATCGAGATAATATCTAATGAGAGTATGAGTAATGGGTACGGTGTTGAAAAGTCGGGCGTGTCCTTATTAAATGAGTAATTCACTTATTAAGAGAATAATTCGTTAGAATTTCATTCACTTAGTCGGTAAAACTGATAAGAAATTTTCTCCGGAGTTCGTGATCTTCCCATTCCTGAGTTAAATGTGACGTCGCACAGGTGTTTTGCGCCCACCTGTATTCAGTGTTGTTACTCCACGGTAATATGGCGGTTATAGACCACCTGAAGTTCAAATTATTTATATTTTTGTGTAGTGAATTTACTTGTTGTGTTGTACTTGGACAATATAGACCAAATAATGTGTATGGTCAACACGACGACCGAAATCAGTTCAGTCAGTACAACAACCCGTACCATACACCAAACCCTGGCGACAGGGATTACAGAACATACGTCTACAAGGGGAGACGTTACGGGCAACAGAACAATTTTTATAACAACAGGTGGCGTCCTGGAGACCCCAGAATACAGGGCCAGGATGAACACTTCTTCTACGATCAAGTATTTTGCAACAATTTTAATTAGTCACAATTTTATTCGTTGTTTGTAGCAAGGGAATGGTGAACCAATTTTACCAGGAGTACTGGGTGGTTGGCGCACCGATTTGCAAGGGAAATTCCGGTCACAGACAAAAGACAGAAAAAGGGACATTTTCGTGACAACCACTCATGGACAAGTCCAGGGTTTTTTGGTATATCTCTTTGATAATCCAGACCCGGAGTCGCTCTATAGACCCGGATCTGAATTTATAGAGCGGGAATATGGCGCAACTGAAGTTTATTTGGGCATACCTTATGCCGAACCTCCAATTCTGGAAGGCCGATTTAAGGTGTGTATCTATATTCACAATTTGGAAATATTTTATCAGTTGATTTAAAGCCTCCCAGATGGCACAAAGGCTGGCAATTGTTACAAGCAGTTGATTTTGGGCCTGCGTGCCCACAACCTGCTCGATATGTTGGAGCCACTAAAGGTGTAAGAGACATGGATGAAGACTGTTTATACCTCAATGTGTACAAGCCTCCAGTGAGTAAACTACAAAAGTTTTTTTTTTTTTCATTACACTGTTTCCTTTCAAGACTAGTGAAGAAGGAGTCGGGAAAAGATATCCAATAATGGTGTACATCCACGGTGGTGATTTTGTTAGAGGTGCTTCTAATACATTCCCAGGACACATTATGGCCACTTTTTACGAAGTAATAGTCGTCACTATTAACTACCGTTTGGGTGCCTTGGGATTTATAAGCACTGGTGATGTTAATTCACCAGGAAACTACGGAATTCTGGACCAAGCCATGGCTTTGAAGTGGATTTATGAAAACGCAGAAAGTTTCAATGGCGACAGATACAGTATTACGTTATTTGGGCCTGGTGCTGGAGCCGCCTCAGCCGGCCTCCTCATGGTAGCGCCCCAAACCAAAGACATGGTCTCGAAAGTGATAGCTCAAGTAATTTTTTCAACAATTTTTGTTCTATTGCGTTACAGTTTTCTGTAATTGTAGAGCGGCTCAGCCTTGGCTGATTGGACCCTAATTGTCGATAAATACCGTGCCCAGAATACCAGTAGAGTTTTTGGGAAACTTATAGGGTGCAGTATTGAGTCTTCATGGAAACTGATGAATTGTCTCAAACAAGGGCGGAGTTTTTACGAAATAGGTAACTCGGAGTTTCCTCCCGAAGTTGGTCTTTTTCCTTGGGCACCAGTAATAGAAATGAATGTCTCAATGCCTTTCTATGAAGGGTGGCAAGAAAGTGATTGGCATTTTCTCAAAGAAACGCCTGAAGAACTGATTAAAAAAAGACACTTTAATAAGTATTTAAAATACATGTCCGGGATTACTCTTCAAGAGGCAGCAACGTTTATTAGTACGTATCACACAATTACAAATAATCATTTGATAAACAAATTTCAGCTTCAAATAAGTCACTCGAGCCTAATTTTATTATCGACCAAGAATTTTTCGACCAAAAAGTAAAAGAACTTGTGCTACGTTACAACTACACTTTAAATCCTAATGGCACTTATGAGGCTATTAAATATATGTATACATACTGGCCTGATCCTAACAACAAAACACACATACGTGATAAATATATACAGGTAATTAATATTAAAAATTGTAAATATTACAATTGTATAAAAAAATTGTAGATGCTCTCTGATTTTCTCTATACCGCACCAAATGACAAAATTGCGAAGCTACTAGTAGAACAAGGGGTTGAAGTCTACATGTATGTTTTAAACACCACAATTGAATCATTTAAATTAGAAGAATGGCGAAAGGTTCCTCATGACATTGAGCATTATTTGTTGTGTGGAGCGCCGTTTATGGACACCGAATTTTTCCCTGAGGGTTTCACACGGACCCAATGGACGAACAACGACAGAAACATGAGCCATTTTTTCATGCAAGCTTACACGAATTTCGCAAAGTATGGTAACCCAACGTACACTCAAATCCTCGGCATACATTTCGAAGTTGCCAAACATGGAGAACTCAAATATCTTAATTTAAACACAACATACAATTCGTCAATTATGTGGAATTTTAGACAAACCCAGTCAGCGTTTTGGTCCCAATATTTGCCCACAGTTGTGGGCCATTTGGTCCCGACTTACCCGCCCACCACTGAGGTACAAACAAAAGTCTGAAAATATGAAACTGAAATTTTTTTTTAGTATTGGTGGGAGCCACGAGCGCCTTTACAAATCGCATTTTGGAGTATGTCAGCTGCTTGTCTCCTTCTTGTAGTGCTTCTTGTTGTGTGTTGTATGCTTTGGCGAAATGCGAAAAGGTGAGTCGAATTATTTACCAATAAAAGACTTGTATTATGTGTTTATAAAGGCAATCAGATCGTTACATCTACGACCCTGATCCCGACGAAGGAGTTGACAATACAAGACTTACAAGCGCCTATGATTATGCCGACAAATTGCGAACACCAATCAGTGTTCCACCTAGAACAAACAGTGCTTCCACGTTTCGAACTGAAAGTGCGGTGTCACTAAAAGAAACACAAGGTTTTGTGAGTAGCAGTCCAAGTGAAGATTATCCAAGAAAAGGCACTCCTGTGCTGTCCCATAGACAAAAAAGCAAAACAGAATTGTCGCAAGGGGTGCCACAGACTGATGTTTGAATGAAGTTTTGCGCCATCTAGAACCAGTTTCAAGACCCAATGTGTTCTTTCATAAAAGACTAATAAATGAGTACATATAATAGAGTAAGCTTTCCGTCCATGATGTTCAATTGTTAATGACACTTAAAGTTTTATGTATACGTATTTTTATATAGCCAAGTAACACTTACTTAATAAATTAAGTATAAACCTACTTGTAAGACAATATATTTCAGCAATTGAAACAAATAAAAAACAAAACGTTTTTATGATTGTACCAAAGAAAAATGAACAATAAATCGGAAAAGAATACCACAAACAAACAGCTTATTTTGTAACAAAAATTGTAGATCTCGTAATAGTTTCAATAAAGTTTTATAATGTTTTGTAATATTTTTCTCTTTTTTTTTTCTTCTAAAAAGATCAAGTACCGAAAAGAACCCAACAAACCACAAACATATAGTTTGCAATTATTGTAATGAACATATAAAATATGTATGTGGTAAACACAAGTTCATCGGCTGTTGCACATGATGCCTCTTGTTATTATGAAAGGCATCGCTACATAATATTAAAAAGTGTTCAGTGTAAAACCATTCGCGCAAGCATGCGGTACTCTTCAAAACGGTGGCACCGCAACCATAATTAATGTGATATTAAAATGTGTATTAGTTTCGGTGACGTTAGTGACTGATTGTGATAAAAATGTTTTTAAGAATTGTTCTTTGTTAGTGAAAAGTGTGCGATTTTTCCAAGATGATTACTCTATATAAAACCATCAAGGGTACCGCCAAACACAAAAGGAAAAGGGAAAATAAAGGGTAAACTTTTTCAATTTTTTTTTAATATTCTTATAAATGGTATTCAAAAATCGCCACTGAAAAATAAGAAAGTGTGTATATATAAGCAACATGCGTTAAGCAATCAATTAATTAAATCATTTTTGTTGCGATATTTGCGATTTTGCACTAGTAAAAATGTATTGTGATGTTTTTAGCAAAAGCAGTACGCTCATTTAAGGTGTATTACTTGAATTCCACAGTCGCGACATTTAAATGTGAAGGTAGACGATCAACTCATCGATTTGAATGTTGGATCATTTTTGCATGCCATTACATAAGTACGATAAAATTTCGTTAAATCACAAAATATAAATACGTATCTTCACATATAATTAAGATTCATGTATTTTGATAAATAATAACTAATTCTTTTCAATGCTACATAAATACCGCATAATAATTACAGGTATACATAGATAACAGTCGCGAGTCCAGTTAGAAATCATAGGAGCTTTACGACCTAGAAATATTAACATTAATTAACAATTCCGACAAACTGTACTAATTTATGTTATTGTAACCAGACACACGCACGGTGTTTTAATAAATATTAAATATTTGAAGGTTTTTTTCGTAAAATTATAAAGTTAAGTAACTCACTTCATAAACATAACTTTGAACAGTTACGATTTCGTCAAGCTCATTACAAGATTTCTTCCCAATATTAAAATATTTAACACAGAGTGCCAATTTTAATTTTTGTAGCCATGATTCAGAAATTTATTTTAAATAGACAATGTGGTTCAATCATTTTAAAAATTTGACACAGGAAACGTGACTTGAATAATTTATTTTATTTGATTTTCAAATATTTCAAATTATTTGCTGCAAAATCCTTCTTCCTATGGGAAAACTTAATCCAAAAAAGACATCATTTATGCCAATGTTTATTCATAAAAATGTTACTTTATATAGTTTTTTTTTTCACATTTGTTTCAAGTATTAAAATTTGACCACGTGGCAGGTCATACTCATATGAAGCAAGATGTACGTTTATCACACCATCGATATTTTTTCTTTCTTAAAGCTATTGCCTCAATATTTATATGTAACAATGTGGCGAATGGAAATATGTAGGTATCAAAATTAGTTTCACTACATATCTTCGTTAACTAGTCTTGTTCAGAAAGCGAGTCATTTTTTGTGATTACATTCTTTATTCATCGTAATTAGAACAAAATTTAAACAGACAAACTCTGTTCAAAAGCAGCTGACGTATTCACGTATTTTTAATAAAGATTTGACTTACTCGCTGTACTCTTGTTAAATAACAGATTTGATTAAATCTAAAATTACAGCTGTATGATATCAAATTAAATTAATTCCATATTAATTGAGAATTGTAATTGCATCCTTTACTACGCCTGATGTGTCTTAAAAATGTGCATATAAATAGTCAATGCACTTTGTCAATTTGTCCTAATCGAAAACTCGTTTCGAAGATATTGTATATATCATGATGCAAAAAAAGTACTTGAGTTCTTTATGTAGGTAGGTGCATAGCATTGACCTCAGGTATTTTTAACCACGTCTTACGTGCATTTTTCAGCATAAAAACACGTGCAAAGATTTATCATTTTATTGTTTTTTTACAAGTCGGGTGTAAAATAATTTCGAACATGAAATATTCACACTCACCACTGATAAAAAATGTTGATTATAATTCACTTTTAAACATAAATAATAAATTGTAGTAGATATGTGAATATGGCAAGTAGACTTAAGTCACACAATCATACAAAGGGGTAGATACTGTAATTCTGGATGAGTAGATCTGTAGATAAAAGACGCAAAGGTGATATACCTGCCTGGGGTATAAAGTGGGTATGCATCTAGATTGCATGGTGTTGCTTTTGACATCGCCCGCGAGATGTCTATACAAATTTAATAAAGAGGAAAAAGAAAGTAGCTTGATTGCCACTTACCTTGGAAACAGTTAGAGCAGGGAGAGATAGGGGCTAACCCACTTACTTATGACGTCATAATGAGCTTAACGTCAGACGAGTATGCGCACGCCGCTGTCGAAAGCGCGCTCTAAACCGAATGTTTCCTTCATTCTATTCTTTGGTAGATGTGTGCTGTAGCACCGCGACGGTTTTATATACTTAATTCGTCGCGTGTGACAAGATTTGTGCCCGAAATGGATTTATTTCAGAAATTTTGCTAGTGTAGTGATTCTCTAGTTCCTATTTCTATCTTTGGATTACTTTTTCTCCGTACACGCCCTTTAGTTTTTGGTGAGTAATTCTGAAACTGGCAGCATCAAACTTGACAATATCACACCAGAAAGTACAATAGATCATATGGCACTTTCTTATTTTTCTACCGACTTTGGCATAAAGATTTATTGTTTAACAGTGTTTTCGTTTCGGGTTACTCATCCAAATGCCAAGGAATACGCCAAAGAAATGTTATTCGGAGGCGCTTATTGAATTTTAAATATGACTTGTGATTCATAGGCTTTTCAAAGTTATATGAACTTTGGTTGGCATAAGAATTCGTCATTTAGCACCAATTAAGAAAAATATCGGGTATCTCTTCTCATCGCACATTGAAATCTCCGAAAAATCTCACCAAAATACAGTCATTTTCTACATAAATTTTGTTCAAATGCAAGTCAGTCGCTTAATAAACTACAAAAACAGACGGATATTTCAAAATAATTACGTTTTGTGTATAAACATGAGGCTGGAAGCAGTATCCTTAGCCTAGTAAATGAAAAATGTCAAAATAAGTGTATTTATACAGTTTGAGGCTCAAATTGATATAAAGTCATTTAGGCGCACTAAAATTGTTGTATTTCATGTACAGCGGAACATCTCACATACAATCAATGTGAAAATGATTTGGTACCCATGATGGTTACTAAATGAGAAATACAATTCGCCGTTAAATTAACAGCATTATACAGGAACATTTGTATAGAGCGTAACTTGTCTGTTCCACTATATATCTAACAAGGCTAGCTGAAGTTTCACTCGTTTCACCAACTCTCTCGTCAAGAAATATACAATATATTATGATGTCTATCTTATACTTTCAAACATGTGATAGCCTGATCAAATTTTGATTAGAGCGTATCTATTGATCCTCACGAATTATTTGGTACAATATGTTGCTATTTTATTGATATTATTGCATCACAGCTGAGTATAAGAACCACTTTTGTAAACCAGTGAAGTATACGCTGGACCACTTTCACCGTTCTAAATTACTCCACATGATATATCTCATGTTCACATTCTTACACGGTTTAAAGCAGTGTTTTTGCACATTTTTACGACAAAAATGCTTTCGTGTTGCTATCCTACTTAGAAGTAGTATAGTCAAATTATTAAACTAGGACTATGAGTAGTTTCCAGCAACTTTGTTTTCTTTGAAATTGCACAATGAGCAACACTATACGGTTTTATGGAAATGCTAAACTGTCTTAATGTTGGTACCACTGGATGGTAAAACGTGCCGCACTTCTAAGAACTCGAAGATTATTTGTCTGTGTCATGTGTACCTTTTTCACAGTAACTTTTCTTAAAAACACCAGGTGCGAACAACTCACGTAGTATCACAAGATTGTTAGCAATTTCACAAGCATCAAAAGCAAAAATTTCACTTAAAATGTTTGATTTACGGTGCAAACAAAAATTTCCGATGTAGCTTAAAAAACGACTCACGACTTTTAAGGTAAATTGAAACTTTTTTATACATTCATCCTAACGTAATTTTTCTTCAGTTCATGACAAAAATAACGCGGCGTGTAGTATTAATTAAATTTAGGTTTGGTGCAATTTAAACATGAAACTGTATTTTTTACAGATTAACTTTAGCTTTGCCTTTACCTGAAACACCTGAAATGGTTTCTCGTCGTCGCATTCTTTCAAGATCTCGAGATGATTTGCACATGGATTCCACTTTCCAACCCCCAGAAGACGAAGAAGATGTTTGGTATCAAAAAGACAAGCTTTATAAGGTAAGGTTTTTTTGGCAACAAACAAATTGAATTAATTAATTCTCCACCAAAAGTTTAGTAGTCAGTTTTTTAGTAGCCATAGATTATGTAATTTAATTTTACATTCGAGTAAGCTGATTTCCTCTAAAGCCATACATAAATTCAAGCTTAACGGGTTCCAGTACGCCCAAACATTTCGTATTTTGGGAAGACCACCTTCTCGTTAATTCAATTTTATTAGGGTAAACTCTACTAGCGAGTTTATTGAACTCAATAGAAAATTTTATAATAGCCAATTATTGTGAAGCTTGATAAAATTAATGGATTTTTGAACGCCTTCTTTGCAATTATGAGCGCTTCTCACCTCATCTTTGTTAAAAAATTAAAATAAAAAATACTCGTTATATTTAACAAAAGGATGAAATAATTACTTTGAAAAATTTTAAGGGTGTTTTGCTCTTTCATTCTAAATTTAATTTTGGTTGCTTTCAAGAACCGGTCACAGGTTCGTCATCTTAGCTGAATCACCCTGTACTTAATAGGCGGAATATCCAAAGGCACGAGCTAATAAAATGCGACAACAGTTAACTCTGTATGTAAAACAAATAGTGGGCGTGCGTATTAGGTACATTATAGTGTAAGTAGAAAGTTACACACTTAACTGATCAAGTAGTTTGATTTTTTGTATTGAAAAAATTACGACTAATTGAAAATCAAATCGAATGGTAATTTCTGTCGCAAGTCTATTCCCAAATTTTACATTTACACGGTGCTCTCATTATAAATTTAGTATATGTTCCTACTTGTACAAGCTGGACAACGATCTTGACATTTGCGGAGACCCTGACGACCGGCCAAACAACTTTCACAGGCCGTCGTATTATTTAAAACAAATATTTTGATTCTCTAAGATATTCATTCAAATGCTTGAAGTGATCTTCCCTAATGTCTCACTTCGAGCTAAATCACATTTTGTTAAAAAGTATCGGATTTATTCTTACTTCTACTCTATGATTAATTCGGAAATTTAATAAACCTCACACTTTACAAGGATTTTAAATGTCAACTTTCTCTGAAATTCTATGCATGACGATCTAATGACATTTTGCAATTAAACAAACCGACTGTTCAATATTAATATTTGATAGAAACAAATAAGTGAGGAGGCAAGATAAAGCGTGTCAAATTAAATTATCTGTTGATAGTTTTTACGCGAGATACAGTTAATAAGGTAATTACATAGGGTCCTTAACGTGCAACAGATTGCTTAGTGTTGCTATGCTACGTAACCAACGTTATTACACCTTACGGCATTTTAGCCGTTACTGTAACGTCCTTGTAACAAACTATACATTCACGTTCAAATATTTTCCAGCATACCTTTGTCCGTGCGACAAATACGTTTGATAATTTCATGTCAGTAAATGGTTTTAAACGTTTCTATTTGACTCGTCTGATCTAAGTCCCATGTGAATTTTACCTAATTTTATTATGCGCGAATATTTCATAATGATCTGTGAATATACTATTTAAAACATTTGCATCACATTATGCAATTCCCCAATGTCCTGATGCAATGACATGTTACACTATCTACAGATTCTGCATCTATTGGCGTTTGTGTGTCATTTTAAGCGAATTGGAAAGACATTTCATTTCTGCGTCCTTCGTTACACACCCATTATTTAAAGGAGTGTGACAATTTATTGACTAAACTGAATAAATTGCCGGATTTTGAGATAATATCAAACTTTGGATATTTCTAACTGCTCAACCGCAGACATTTTTTAGATTACAAAGAACTCGCGTTTCACTCATTTTTGGATCTACTATATTGTAACAAGGTCGAGGTAACCATCTAGAACCGTTTTCTAATAGTGATTGGGTGTGTTAAAGGTTTTTATATTTCTTTGAACAGCTTACAATAAAGTAGTATACCATACAAATAGTCACTAGTAGGTTAAAAGTTTTCTAAATTTAGATGATATTTTAAATTTTTCTATGAAACGACTTTCAGTATGTGATATTTGACTTAAATTTAAATAAACGCAGTTTCTCTATACTTTCACTAAACTTATTATTGTTTTACAGCATTTTAATTAAATTAAACAAATGTAGTAAAACCGCAAGTCTGTTTTACTTCTTATTAATCAACTACCACTACTGGTGATGTTAATTGCAAATGAAAGTCGTGATAAAAAAAATTTGTTCTACTAATTTGTCCAAAAAATTTAATACAGCATTTAAATTTCTAAGCCATAGTCATTTTAATAAATAATAAATTATGGCTAACCTTAAAGTAGGACAACGTTGTATAACTTTATTCAACTTGTGCAACAATTTATTGAACTATATCCCTTTCCAATTTGATCAAACTTTTACTCTTAAGTATATTAGCTGAAATTGTGATATGAATGCTCTTTTCAGGATCACATTCAAGAAGTTCTCGATAAATGGACTCAGATAGATGATGAAATTTGGGCCAAAGTGATTGTTTTAGAACGAAACCGAAGAGTCGCAAAGGCATATGCCCGAGCCCCGGTTTTGACAGTAAATGGATCCGATGATGGATTTGATGGTTTTCGGTAAGTTTTACATTTACGTTTCATTGTGAGAGGCTGAGAGGGCGAACGTATTGCAGAACAGTTGTTACATATGTAATAGGTACACAAAAGCCTTTCTAATAGGGTGACCTACACTGTAATCAAGTTTCGAAGTGCGCTAGAAAATTAATAAAAGTTTGCTTTGACTTAATACAAAATCAATTTAGACGTGTAATGAGTAGAATTTTGGGCAAACGATATTTTTAATTAAACTGGGTGACCTTCATTTAATGCAGTTATAATTATTGAAAGTATGTATTATATATCACATTGTTTACGTCTTCACACTTCATGTATATTAAATAAATAACGGTAGTCAATAGCAGGAAATTCTCCATGCATTGCGACTTTGTCAACCGATCTAATTAATCTATTAGTTAATAAATTTCTGATAAGTTCATTATTTGTACCCAACAGCGCGACATTTTTTCAGAAAACTAAAAATTTCCAATTTGTCAAGCAATGTTATTTTAGGATAAACCAACTGAGTTCGCTGGCCAAAGACGCCTTTGCAATTACACAAGGTCGTCTAGTCTGGGCAACGCAGATATTTTTACTAAATCTTGCCTATATAATAAGAATAAATTGTGAAACGGCAAAAACTTAAATACCACAAACATTAAATAATTCCTAATATCTTCGAATTGAATAATACTTTTTTACTCTGACCTTTTCACAGTTAAAACAACTAGTATTAATTACAATGTGGAATTGTTGTTCGGCATAACCGGATATTTTATTTAAAACTAATCGACGGTCACTACGCATGCTTACTGGAAAATTTTTCTAATCAAGAATTTGTCAACTAAGCAAAAACTAATCACATATTTGAAAATTTTGAAAATATTTGTACGGTTTAGGATTAACATTATCTTAGTCTGAACTAAATTGTGTGTACCGTTTAGAAACACAAAACAACAAAATACGTTTAATTTTTTTTTTATTTCCATGGGAAAAAAATTGACTTTATTTTTCTAGGATTGGTTTGTGTGGCTTTGACAACCCAATGAGAGACCAAAAAACGGAGGAATTCAAAAGACACATAGGCCATGTACGTATTTGTAGCCGCTTTTGTGTTAATTGTACGAATGTTTTTTTCAGGGGGTTAAAATAAAAATGGACGATGCGGGAAATATTCTAATAAAACGGGTATCAAAATGTAACGTTTACATAAAAAATACGGGCCAAGACGACGAAAATGCGATAGGAAATGAAATTTTGAAATTACCTAATTGTGCTTTAGAGCCGGAAAAGCCTGTAAAGGTAAAAAACCCGCAAATTTTTGTTGCGTAAAAGTCAAAAATGTAATTCCAGCTGTTCGATATGAAGAAATTTCAGTCAAATGTAAATCGTGAATTACGGCGTGCCTACCCTGATCGTCGAAGATTAGAATGTCAGTGCTTGAGTGCAATAGCTTTTGTAAAATCGGAACCTGAGTTACTGGAATGCCCTATTTGGGTTCTCATTATAAACGTCGTCGCCATGGACATGCTAAAATCGAAACTTCCTCCAGGTACGCCTACGCCTACGCCTTTCGAGTAATCTGTTCGATTAGCTGGCACTACCAAAAAAGCCGCTTTTCAAAAATTCTTCTGTCGGATTATCAACGTGTGTGTGTATTTAATTTCAGTACAACGGGTAATGGACATCAAGAACAGACCACGCATTCCAATTCCAGATGAAGATCCCTACAGCGTTGCAGGTAACGGTAGCGGATCGTCGGGTAGTTCAGGTTTCGCGGGGGCGGGTAGTGTGGCAGCCACTAGAGAACAACTCCTTTTGCAGAGCCAACAACACGCACAGCGACGGAGCGAAAAACCACCTAAACTACCACCCCGCGAAAATATGTATCCCCATGACATACCTAAGGTCGGTCTTTGTTTATTTTTGCACCAACAAGCTTTGCACGCCTACAATCATAATAAACACATAAATTTCTAAGCCGTAATAGAATCCACATCATGACCGTTACCGGCGAGATGCTATCAGATTTAATTATTGCCCACCAACTGCCACACGTCACACTGATTTGTCTTAGAATTATCAAAATTTCCTTATAATACACTTCTTCGACAATAAATAATAATTAGAAATTTTAAAATACCTACATTAAATAATTTTTTGTAACGACTCACGGTCTACTAACCAATCTAATTATTTGTTAAAAATGCTGTAATTACGAAATATATCTATGTACATTAAATACAAATCCTTTCTTCTGAGAGAAAGTTTCAAGTTTCTATGTATTTTTTGTGCAGCCCGATTATGACGACCACGAGCACGACAACAGCCGTCTGAAGCCATTCCCGTCTTCTCGAGGGAAGGAAAAATCAAAAGACAATAAAAAATACGGTATGTTGGAAGTCCGTGTTTTGGTTGCTCTAATTATTATTTATAGATGACCCCTATTATTGTGGATTAAGGGCACGTGTTCCGAATTTTGTTGCAAAATCTAAAGCGAAGGAATCTGTCTCGTCGAAGAGATTTTCAATAAGTCAGCAAGCTCCACCTCCCCTTCCTGTGATGCACCAACAGCATATTAGTTCGCATCATAATATGCACCAACATTCAATGTGGCATACGAGGAGTTTTGAAAGTGGTATCGGTAAGTGTTATAATGTCTGCTATAATAGAGATAGTTAATTTTTTTATCTGTAGACTCGGACGTAGTCGAATCACCCTATAACCAAATTTACGGACGATTACCTATACCTACAAGGGCGTATATTCCAAATCAGTCACGTACCATGTATATTGGAGAATGGGACTAATATTGTGTATGTACATAAATGAAGTTTTGTAAAAACGTAAAAGGACATTATATCCAATTCGAAGACTTTGTAAATCTCATTATTTAACATCACTTGTCTGTTTGATACTGCCACTACTGTTTATAGACTTTACAGCAAATTTATACTATGAGTGCTATTTTATACTTGTAAACGGCTTTGTAACATATTATTTACAGAATATTTAATTTAATTTAGTAAAAATTTTAGTGTTCTGTCAAATACTCAGTAAATAAATGTACCTATAGTATTATAACAACGGATATTAAATCAGGATGTGATTATATACGTCATAGTCATGTTATTATAATATATAGATAGATATATGCTATGTTGATAGGATACATTTTTGTAAAGTAAACTTATAAATTGTATATTGTATGTTTTTGTAATTACTGCAATAAACGGTGATGGAAGAAATATTTTTTTAACAGATATTATTTAATGACACTGACATTTCATCCGCTAAGGAGCAACTCTCTATTTTTCTTTTCAATTGCAGAAGCTTCAAATCCAAATCGGGTTGCTATTTTTTAATTCAAATGACATTCCAAATTTGCTGTTTCAACTTAAACAATAAACTAAAGGTAATAATAACTCCCAAGTTGCTTCCCCTCCACCCCTGACAAACATTTCGCGGGCACTCAAAAAAAATACCATGTAAGGTAAAATACCAATAATAAATCTTAAAAAATTAAAAAATTCTATCTACAAACATTTCAAAATTATAGGAGATTAAATTTTGCACTTTGTCTATTTATTTTTGTTGGAAAAATAATTTTCCATGTTTTTTTGCTGCAGGCTATTAAAAGAGGAAATAAGAAAGCTGTATCCTAAAATGTAACCATGTTTAACGTTATTTTGTGGCTTTTATTAGCAAAATTTTGTACCTTTACTAAATAGTTATAAAAAACATATACAATATCATCAGTAACAAACAAAAGACAAAAAATGTCAAATGTCAAAAAATAAATGTAAAATTTTTTTGACAGGTTGAATTGGTATCTTATTTTACTTGGAATTTTTCTTTGGGGCGTGGGTTCTGAGAGCCCCTGTATATTGGCTTTAAAAAGATTTTTTTTAACATATCGGGTTCTGCCTTAATGCCACAGCACTGTTCTACTATTTGTTTATTTGTGTAATTATTTCGACTCTGAGTTTTCAATTACAAGCAAATGTTTTTTTTTACATTTTCCGAAAAAAATGCATTAACATTTTTTTTTCAAATGACGTTTTACACTGCCAGAGGTCTTAGAAACTCGGAAAAGTTCAGAAAACGTTGTTGGGTCGAATTTAAGAAAAAAAAAATTAATTTTTGATGGTGTAAATTTGAAAAATTCTGTACCTTTAGATCACAAAAATCGTACACCGAACACGGTGTAACATAATTTAAAAATATCACATAATTTAAAACTAACTTAAATTGTAATTGCGAATTGCGAAGGCAAATCCAGGGTGATTCTTAAATAGACCGACAAAATTTTATCCTTGGTAGTATCAAATGAAAACATGCTGAAAAAAATATTTAAAAAATTCTTTGTTTAACCGTTCTCCAAATAAAATTTATTAAAGTCATTTTAGAGGTAAAGCGTACGCCACTGATGTGTTCGTAAATAGTATTAGCACAGGTAGTGGTATTTGATGAAAATGTACTTGATCATTGCAACAATCATAAACGCCGTAAGTGACACGGATTAAGGGGGTTTTGCCCCTAAAAGATAAAAAGGGTACAGTTTGTCTCCATTTATACTTGGGAAGCTGTAATAAAATTTTGTCGGTCTATTTAAGAATTACCTGTAGAATACCTTTTGTCAATTTTTATATATTTTTATATATTAAAAAAATAAGGCCAATCATTTTTAGGTATGTAAATATCTCATTCTTGATTAAAAACCAATTGCTTATTATGAATTTTCTTGGAATACTAGTAATACTACATAATCGTTGCCATTTTGTTTAGATTAAATACTCTTCATTGCTTCTTTATCAATTAAAGTGTAAGTTTCATTTTTTCATTTGCTTATTGTTCGTGCACCTCCAAGCAAGCAAAATGGGTTCCTTTTATTCCAGACGTTTAGAAGATAACGAGAGGGAGTTGAAAAATATCACAAATAATCTCTTAGAGCTTTTGCAGTAAGTACATAAAGTTGGAAAATCTTTTACTAATTTTTTGATTTTTTTTCAGTGAGCTAGGCCCTGCTGAGCTCCTCAATCGCGCTGTTAAAGATTCCAAGATCTACGAAGTTTGTAAAAACAACGAAGAACTGAGACAAGCCTGCCTGGTTGATGCTTTTAGAAGATACTATGAACAGAAATTTCTCTATGAGGAAGTTTACAACAGAACTGTTGACTACATGCGTCTTTTCGACGATTTTCTCAAAGTTCAAAATGCTGTTGATGAGCAAAGACAATTGGAGGAAGCTAGTTCCGAGGAAACCTCCAGTGTCCGCCGTCGTAACAAACTTGAATCGGACAAAAATTAAGGGAGGGCAATGAATTTTTGATTTTTAAAATTAATGTATTTTTTTGCAAAATCTATAAAAAATGTACACTTGTTTGAATAAAAAAAATAATTTTTTTTAGATTTTTGCTCTTTCACTAAGTCACCCCATCAACCCTGCTGCATTTAAATCAAAATATTGTCTCTCAGTTAATATTTAAAAAATAAATAAAGAATTATCTAAAAATTTGTAGCGGTAATCTCTGGTATTTATACAGAGTGAKTCATTATTTTGACGTATGTAAAAGGTTTCAACTTTTATTCACCTGACAATAATCCACTACTATACAGGCTGTTTCGCCCCCCCCAGGGAAAAATGCCAAGTAAGATACAATACCAGAAACATTGAAAAAAGCCACAAATAACGTTAAACATAGTTACAATTCAGGATACAGSTTCTTGTTTCAGCAACATTGTTTTACGGTTAACTTTGACAAAATTCTCTCAAAAACTAAATCAAAATTTTAACAACATAATCGACGTATTTCCACTGATTAAGACKAGTGATTTTATTAATTTTTTGTGTGGAGATCTATTTTTTAGTACTTAACAATACAGGCTGTTCCGTTTTTATTGTTACAAATTTAAACAACTAATAGAATATTCAATTGTAAAACAAAAGTTTCCTATAAACATGTATCAAAAAATGTTATGTAAGCGAGATACACCCCCTGAAAGAGATGCGTTTTTTAATGGAGTTTTTCCACTATTGCAGTATAGACAAAATTACACAAGTTGGTACAGCACCTTTAAACACCTGAACGAATTCAAATATTAGTTGTCGAAATTTTTATTCACGGGCATTTAAACGATAAGACGAATTTAATTTTTAATTTTTATCCTCTTTATGGTCTGTAACACATATTGTAAACTGATTTTACTCAAAAACGATAAGTTGTATCAAAGAAACGCAATTTTTTGTAAAAAACTATGAAATTTAGAATTGGCTGAAAGTGGCAAGAACCAACAGCCAAAATAATTAGAGCACTTTTAACCCTAAACCCCCCCAGTTTAAGACGCTCCTGAGTAAAAATTTTGACATTTTATCTTTGAATTCGTTTGGGTGTATAAAGGTTATCAATTGTATCAAATTTTGTAATTTTATCTTTAATGGTTTCTGAAATATTTTAAAAAATCCATTAAAAAATTTCGATACATGTTCATAGGAAACTTTTATTAATTGAATTGAATATTCTATCACCTGTTTAAATTTGTAACAATAAAAACAAAACACCCTGTATAATAGTAGTTTCGCTTAATTTTACATTGAGATAATATGTATTAAAATTATATTTTTTATCTTGGGGTAATTTTATTAACCACCTTTTAAGTTTCCTACAATTTAAATTTCATAAAAATCCGTTGGCAAATAACAGGGAAATTAGATATGAAAGTCTAATGTGGGACACTCTGTATTATTTAATGGAAATAGTTAAAAAATAAATATTGACAATACGAGTTAAATGTTTTATTTTTTATTTATCCTCATATCCCACATATCGATAAAAACATAAAAAACAAAAAAAAAACAATAAATCCGGACTTATTGGTAAATGACCGCTCTGGGTATCGAAAATCGACCAAAATTTTGTTAAAAATTAAACGTCACGGCCTTTCACCGATTTTTCTCACTAAAGTAATGAAAAAGGAGAAGAAATAAAACCACAATCGTAGTAAAATAAATGTATTCAACTAGTAAAAAATATTTATAATTAATGGCGCCGATGATTATGGTGGTAATGAGCATGTTGTCCCTCCATCAACTGGTAATAAAACCAATTAAAAATTTTCAATTAAAAAAAAATCACTTACGACTAGATGATCCACCCTCGAGGAGATCAAATAAGCTGCAGGAATTGAAGAGTTAGAAATGTGTCTATTTTGCGATTTCGCCACAATTCCTGCTGAAGGCTACAACATTTTCACTTGTTTGAATCCCGAGTGCATGAAGGAGTCCTGCAGGATCAATTAATAAGAAATCACCCATTATCTCACCGAAATGAAAAAACTCGAAAATTTGGAACGCGAAGAAGCGAAAAATCGCGGTTTAATGCAAACTTGTAATTGTTGCTACGACGAGGAAGTTCTCCCACGTGACATCCACACGTGTGAAAACAATTGCAAATTTTGTAAATCTTGTATTGTGAAAAGTGTCGAAGTGGCCTTTGGGGAAGGAAAACTGTCTTTTTCATGTCTCGCCAGTTGCGAATCCTCATTTAGTCTTCAAACATTACAAGTTGGTGGTGATAAGTCGTTGTGTTTGAATAAAACGAATTTTAGGCCGTTTTGAGTCCGAAATTGTTCTCGAAAATCGCCCAAAAGAAAGCCCTCGAGGAGATCAAAGCTGCAGGAATTGAGGAGTTGGAAATGTGTCCATTTTGCGATTTCGCCACGATTCCTGCTGAGGGCTACACCATTTTCACGTGTTTGAATCCTGAGTGCGTGAAGGAGTCCTGCAGGATGTGCAAGAAGCCGTCGCATGCCCCTTTAAGGTGCGAAGAAATCGACGAGGATGCTGACGTCAAGGCGCGAACTTCTGTTGAGAATAAAATGACTGAGGCTTTGTTGAGGTAACAAAACAAGGAATTATTCACTTACGTTGTTAAAAATTCCAGGAAATGTTATAAATGTGGGGTCAAATTTTTCAAAGAAGAGGGTTGTAATAAAATGACTTGTTCTTGTGGGGCTTCCATGTGTTACTTATGTGAAGAACCAGTAACAGGTTATAAACACTTTAATGAAGATGGAGGCGATCGTTTCGATTTGTGTCCCTTGTACAGTGATACTCATGATTTTAATAAGGAAAATTTGCTCAAGGGGGCTGCTGAATTGCCTAAAACATCTCAATCAATAAGGTTTTTGAATCGAGGCAAACGTAGTTTTTTGCAGTGATATTTAATTACGTTTTCAGGAGCTTTTGTAACTCCTTGCACGCTTTTTAGAAAATCGAAATATTCTGCACCTAAATAAAAAAAAATACAAAAAGAGATTTATAAATTTGTTACATACCTCGATCCATGTAACGAATTAAAACACAACACAAACAGTTAAAATAATAAAATTGACAAAACTAGTACGAATTAAAAGACTAACACTAACGAAATGGTCGAAATCTGACTCGACTCTGATAATCACATATTGTAAAAACGCCGATAAGGGGAGTAAAAATTTTAGATAAACGCGTTGAAGGCCTTTGAATTAAGAAAAAACATGAATTTTTGCAATTTGTTGGGAAAATAATAAAATTTTAGCACTAATTATCATCTGATTCGAGTTTTTGTCCAGTACTTATTATTTATTATTATACTTATTTTTTATTACAGTTGATTTGGATTGGATTTGGATGGAATGAAACTATCAATTTTTTTGTCAAAAATATTATAGGTGTATAATGGCTATAAAATTGCTATTCCAAAAAAAAAAGAATATAAATTAATTGTTTAACTTACGTGATAAACATACTAACAATTTTTTTTAATGGAAACCTACCACAAAATTTTTTTATAGACAACGAGCTTGTTACAAGAATTTTTGTTAAAAAAAATGTTTGACTTACAAGTATTAAAGAATTTTTTTTAATAAACTATTCGCTTTTTTTTTAATAAATTGATGAATATTTAAAGGTTGTAAAAAAGCGATGCCAAAATATTTTTTATTTTAATTAATGGTTTAAACGTACCACCCCTTGGGCGGTGGAAGAAAGTTTTGACAACAGATAAAGTTTATAATTTTTTAACATAAATTGTAACATTTTTAATAAATATTTTTGTACATTTATAAAATGCATGAACATATCTTTGTAAAACATTAATTAAAAAAGTGTTTTATTTAAGAAAAAAATATTAATAATTTGGTAATCTCAAAAGTTTAAACAATTTTTCTCTTTAACATATTTCTAATCGGATCTTTTTTCTTAAACTGTCTAATTTTTAACTTGAACTGAAATGTTTAATCAGAAATTTGTGATTTGAGAAAAATATGCACAAATATGCAATATTTCCTAAAATTTGCACGAAGTTGCCAAAATATGCATTTTTTAATTGGCCTATATTAATCAAAAAACATCAGATATGCATAGAAAACTTATAATTTTGTTGATATACCTCATAATAATCACAAATATGCATTTTGTATATAATTCGAGCCTTATTTATGAATAACCCTATGAAACAAGAAAAATTAGTGTAATTTAAATTAAATATCGCTGTATAATCTTATTGTGGTGCGGAAAAAAAGATTAAGAACAAGTGTAATTTGTTCTTACAAAATTCAACATAAACGATGGATTCCATTATTTTAACAACTAAACTGGTTAAACTAACAGGACGATAGTTCTCTGCATCAAATTTATCTCCTTTTTTATAAATTGGTCTAACTAGTGCTGTTTTCCAATCATTTGGTAATTTACCGGCAACAAAAGATTGATTCATGAGAATGAATTTGGGTCCTTTATTGGCAAAAATTTTGCACTTTTACTACATAATTATAAAAAAAAACATATTCAAGATCATCAGTATCATTAAATAGACATAAATGTCAGAATAGACAATAAATGTCAAAATTTTTTAACAGACAGAATTTTTTAAATATTTGTTTTGTGTTCCTGGTGGCATTCTGTATGTTAAAAGATGGCGAGCGTATAAGAGCGCGAGATTTGAAAGGTGTACGAAAGAACGTGTAACAGTGAAATATGTATAGGTAAGTTTTTTTTATTAATTTTCTCTTATTAAAATTCGAATACTAATAATTCAAACAATTGTTACTCCAAAATGATAATAGCTTTAAAATATGTACTATAAGTGTAATAGTGAAATGTGTAAAGGTAAACAAAAGGTAAGTAAAAGAAAAGGTACTTACTTCCATGTCAATTAAAAATAGTCATTTTTCATTCTTATTCAGAAATAAATTTCAAGAATTTTTGCTACTAAACTGAGCTAAACTCACTTTCCAGTCAAACCGGAAATGATCTTTTCCATTTGTCATTAAAAATAAATGCGAAAAACTGGTATCAGTACGTAAAGACTCAAACAAATACCTAGTTTCTGGAATAATTAAAATTAGTGCAAAATATTTTCTCTTTGGGTGAGATTTAATGTGTCTTCGTTTGAAACTTTTGTCGTAAGTAAAAGTGAAATTTAGTAACTGCGTCTCCTTAGCAAGATTGTTTCCATAATGAGAAAGAAAACAAAGTTTTATTGTTCATAAACTTAGATAGAAATTTGTTTTAAAATTTTTGTATTTTTTGTAATAACTCAGCATTTGGAAGTCTTTTACTTAATGATAGAAAGAAAAAATAGTTCTGCAACCAGAAATACACACATTGGACCTTCTTATGCAACTCAAAATACAGTAACATCAATAGGATCAAGTTATTTATTTATTAATACGGCCACCAAAACGGGAGCCACATTTTTTACACAAAATGTTGTTAGAACCAACCGTTATAACACCCACATCTGGGTCAGACAATAATCCTCGTCGAGTGTTCGAACATCACTTCCAAGAACGATTTTCATGATATGTTTGGGCAGGGATCATTAAAGATCACCTATTTGAACCCCACATTTTACCTCAACGTTAACTGGCGACGCATATCTGGATTTTTTGGAAAATGCGTTGACCGATTTGATGAAGAACTTGCCCTTAACAACATAGAGGGACATGCGGTATTTATTCAGATGTAACTCCACCTTCCACCACATTATCCCACCACCACCAATTGGTTGAACAACCATTTTCCAGAGCGATGGATTGGTCTTCAGATTTAAATTCGTATAATTCAGTACAATTCGTACAATTAGTGTACACAGCCCAAATTAAACCTTTGAAGAGCTGACCGATCGTGTGATTCAAGCAACCCATCAATTAGAAATCACACGGGGATGTGTGTGCAAACGCAAGCTTCCTTAGCCCGAAGAGCTCAAGCGTGGCAAAGGACAACATTTCGAGCAATTTTTATAACGGCAAGTATTAATGACCCACTAACATTGACACTGTTTATGTTCCATAGTTTTTTTCTTATGAATAAATGTAAATATGGTATTAGGACATACCTAAACGAAGATGGGTTGTTCCCAAGGACGTTATATCTAACCTCCTTGGTTGTTTCACTTGACGAGTTTTATAATGGCTAGAAGAATATTTGCTAGTTATCCGCAAACACTCTGTATATGCAAATAAAACAGTCTCAGGCAATCAGTTGCCTAAGCATCACCAGTCTCGATTTTGAATTTTTTTATATTTTATTTGTTTTCTAAATGTATTACACTATATAGGCCTGTTCAGCACAATAGTTAAAATTTAAAGGATTCTGTCCTGTTTTTAAGGAATTTAAAATTCGGTTTCAGCTAAAAAAATCACCTTCGACAAAATTGGTAATTTTTTAGGATATTGCCTCGTTTTTAAGGGTATATTAAAAAATTAAAATGTCAAGGCATTTCGCATTTTTTTAAGGTATAGTATCCAGAACAGGATTGAGAATTAATGAATAATTGTAGAATAACCTTTACTATAAAATAATACATACTCTAAATAATCATAAAGGAAAAACATTTATTTAAACAGCATCATAAGGCACCTTTAATACATTTTTAAATTCTTTCTTAGTTTCAGTTTTTTGTATCTGAAAATTGTTCTTTAATCATAACACGAATATCTTCTTTAAAAACTTGAAGATCGTTTTTACACAGGCGTACGACTTTTTTTAATAGTTTTAAACTGTTTACAGAGATTTTATTTCATCTATTTGGTTAATGAACTCATCTAAAAAAAACCCTTTGTTTTCGGCAAAAGTTGGAAATAGCAATGTTGTTTCTTTAGACGAGTTCTATTTGTGGTTAGAAAATGTGCCAGTTATGAGCAAATACCTGTTACACATTTTCCTGTTGAAAAATATATTTTGAACAAAATCAACACATTTTGTGTATTGTTTATTTATAATCTAAAGTTACAATGTTCTGTCTTAACAAAGTTTTGATAACTTAGCTTTCACAGCTAACCGACTAACCTTTCGTTTTCGGCAAATGTTGGAAATAGCAATGTTGTTTCTTTAGACGAGGTCTATTTGTGGTTAGAAAATGTGCCAGTTATCAACACATTTTGTGTATTGTTTATATAATCTAAAGTTACAATGTTCTGTCTTAACAAAATTTTGATAACTTAGCTTTCACAGCTAACCGATTAACCTTTTGTCATTCATTGTTATCTGATGGTGTATCTGAGTCAAAGAAATTGTTAACTCCTGTGGTTTTCTTCGCCCACGAATCGTGATTAGAATCGTCGGAACTAATTCTTCAAAATATTAGAAAAAAATTAAATCAAAGTAATTGTTTTTCTTACACATTTACATCATTTTGTTACATATTTGTGGCCTAGGCCTCTTTTTTGGTAGGACTTTGATAATTTCTTGAATGGAATTAAGTCGTAAAAAATATACTTATATGGAAATTCGAACTATATACAGGGTGCGCCAGAACTCGCGCCCCAGAGAAAAATGCCATATAAGGTAAGATACCAGGAACATGGAAAAAATGTTAAAAAAAAATATTTATAAAAATTTCGAAGTTATGAGGGTTTAAAGTTTG
>NW_025400995.1:3683281-3684459 GCF_015345945.1 Tribolium madens | reverse complement strand
TTTAATCTTCATCACTTTTGTAATTGTTTTAATTCGGCAAGGGCAACTTGGAAATTATCCAGCAAACTGAAAAGATATGATAAAAAACTTTTAAAGGCGTTCTTCATGAATGTGCATTCAAAAATGTAATGTGCGGTTTTTTTCCACTTGTGCGGAATATGCTATATTATAAACGAGTTCCAGTCTATACTTTTTTTAAGACTAAAATTCAGAAAAACAACTGTTAAGATCGTTTTCGGCTAAAGTTGGAAATATCAATGTTGTTTCTTTAGACGAGTTCTAATGGTGGTTAGAAAATGTGCCAGTTATGTGCAAATACCTGATACACATTTTTCTGTTGAAAAATATATTTTGAACAAAATCAACACATTTTGTGTATTGTTTATTTATAATCTAAAGTTACAATGTTCTGTCTTAACAAAATTTTGATAACTTAGCTTTCACAGCTAACCCCGACTAACCTTTTATCATTCATTGTTATCTGATGGTGTATCGTTTGCGTTATGTCCATGAACATTTAAATGAATTTCAGTCTAATTCTATCTACCATGAATATAATACTAGAAATAAAGACTCACTCATAGTTCCTCACCATCGCCTGAAAAGAACCCAACAAGGTATCGATTTTTGGGGATCCAAATTGTATAATAAATTAAATGAAGAAATCAAGAACTTAAATATAATTCAGTTTAAGAAAAAAGTAAAGACAATGTTGATTAGCAAAAGTTTCTATTCTGTGGAGGAATATATGGACTGTGACTTAAATTAAATATTGAAACTCATATTGTTATAGTATGTTTTTTCTTGTCTTGTTTTTGACCCTATTCTGTAATTTTGATTACGAATAAAGAAATTTATCTATCTATCTATCTATCTATCTATCTGAGTCAAAGAAATTGTTAACTCCTGTGGTTTTCTTGGCCCACGAATCGTTATTAGAATTGTCGGAACTAATTCTTCAAAATATTAGAAAAAAATAAAATCAAAGTAATTGTTTTTCTTACACATTTCCATCATTTTGTGGCCTAGGTCTCTTTTTTGGTAGGACTTTGTTAATTTCTTCAATGGAATTAAGTCGTAAAAAATATAGTTATATGGAAATTCGAACTATATATATTGTCATGTTCCTCGTGGCACATCATTACTTGACTTTGATGAATTATTGCACGTATTACTGC
>NW_025400995.1:3605859-3681948 GCF_015345945.1 Tribolium madens | reverse complement strand
ACACAAAATCGCTCTTATAAACATTTATATAGCCACACATAATCTGACAAATATCAATCGCGGTTAAAAACATTGTACGCATCACAAAAAAATAAAGTTAATTTTGTCACAATGAACAAAACATAATATTAATTTTGCATCAACCGGATTATGTTTATATTTAAATTATAGTGACTAACATTTCTTTCTATTCTACTTATTATGTCTATGATTCTAGTAGGCGCATCTCTATAGATGCAATCAAAGTAATTGTTTTTCTTACACATTTCCATCATTTTGTTACGTATTTGTGGCCTAAGCCTCTTTTTTGGTAGGACTTTGTTAATTTCTTCAATGGAATTAAGTCGTAAAAAATATAGTTATATGCAAATTCGAACTATATATATTGTCATGTTTCTAACGTGGCGCATCATTTCTTGACTTTGATGAATTATTGCACGTATTACTGCATTTGAATCTTCATGAAATAAATAACAATTTTCAGTTATAACTGTTCTTTGATATTCATATTCTTGCACAGAGTTCTTGTTTCTGATGGTAATTTTGCCTTCCCAACAACTTCTCTAGGTTCCATCTTAGTTTCTAATCTTCATCACTTTTGTAATTGTTTTAATTCGGCAAGGGCAACTTGGAAATTATCCAGCAAACTGAAAAGATATAATAAAAAACTTTTAAAGGCGTTCTTCATGAATGTGCATTCAAAAATGTAATGTGCGTTTTTGTCTGCACGCCTTCGGTTCGTGAGATAAACATTTCCACTTGTGCGGAATATGCTTTATTATAAACGAGTTCCAGTCTATACTTTTTCTAAGACTAAAATTCAGAAAAACAACTGTCAAGATAGCGCTACTTGTGACCATTTTAACACTAGTGAGAATATTCTCGCACAGTGTTACAGAATATGAGTATTCTGTAATTAAAATCAACCAAGAAAATTGTTATTTTGTAATCGTAGAAAATATACTATTCTAGACGCACAGAATACGATTGGAACACAAAATCGCTCTTATAGACATTTATATAGCCACAGATAATCTGACAAATATCAATCGCGGTTAAAAACATTGTACGCGTCACAAAAAAATAATATCAATTTTGTCACAATGAACAAAACATAATATTAATTTTGCGACAACCGGATTATGTTTATATTTAAATTATAGCGACTAACATATCTTTCTATTCTATTTATTATGTCTATGATTCTAGTAGGCGCATCTCTAGTTTTCGTACGTCAATGCTCGGTCGATCTTTCAGATGTGTTTCAGATTTCCTGTGTAGCGAGTCAAGTTGACGCTGCATTGCAGCTGTCAATTCGAAAATAAAAAAATCTGGAATATATTCTCATCAATTTGAAGAAAATTAGAAGAAACTTTTCATAAATTGAGCAATATTCCGGATTAAGTTAAGTTTTGTTGTCAGTAATCGGCAACTGGATCACCACATTTCCACTTTTAGGTTAGTAGTCATATTTCTCTCATACTGAATAACTGTACTTAGAATCCTTTCACAGAACATCTACTTTTATCTCAGAGGTGAATGTTCTATTACTTCTATTATTAAACAATGGCAAGGGGACAACAGAAGTTGCAATCACAAGCTAAAGCACAAGAAAAGGCTGCTAAGGCCAAAAAGCAGCAAGGCCATAGTGCTACTGACCAGAAAAAGGCAGCCCAGAAGGCTTTAGTGTACGTTTGTACCGTTTGTAAGGTAAGATATTGAGCCTATTTGGTTTTCTTTGATTGCATTGTGATTTTTAGGCCCAAATGCCTGACCCCAAAACTTATAAACAACACTTTGAGAATAAACATCCCAAGAGTGAAGTGCCTGCAGAATTGAAAGACGTATGAAATTTTCAATTCGCGTTTAACACCATCTGTGTTTCACTGTTAGAGGGACACTTTTTGTTGTTATGGTTCTTGAGTTACTTCTGCCTTCATTTCATTCATTTGGCTATTTTTAAAGTTGTTCTCAGTTAAAACTACTAAATAAGTCTGTTCACCACAAAATTCTATGATTATTAAAATATATTTTAAAAATTAAAATTTCAAGGATTTTGCTCTGCTTCAAGGTATATTCAAATTAAAACTTTAAACACTGCCCTGTTTTTAAGTTTGTGCTATATGTGCCTATTCAGGACAAAACAAAATTTGAAAACCTTGTAGTTCTTTTAAAAAAATAACATTTAGTTAGCTCTTCATTTGAAGGACACACAGTTAATTAAAGTTGTTTCATTAGCAGCTAAAAATTGGGGTGTTTTTTTTTGATTTAGACAATAATGCAACAATCACGACAAAACAAACAGGTGTCAATATAAAAAAAAATCAGAAAAAAAAACACTTAATTTTTTTTTTAACTATTTTTATTAATTTTATATTATAATTTCTTAATCCTTCTCTTTGTGGACTCGGTAGAGGTGGACTAGGTGAACTACCATCCATCATTGATGACGATGGCGAATCAGTGCAAGAATAAAACAACAATTACAAAATTAAAACTATTGTTTTGTTTGGTAGCTTGGTAGCTGGTATATTCTGCATTGGTAAAAGTGACATATACAAATTTTAAAATAGATGGTGTTAGTGAGAGTCTACAGCCCCTCACTTGAACCTCTATTCGACCCAAAGAGACACCGTTCAATCACACTTGAGCATTTTGTATAACAAAACATATTATTTCTTCAGATGTGTTGTTTTTTTTCTTCCGTCTGTAAAAATCTGAAGAGGTCAATATTTTTGACCAGACTTACTTGACAATTGAAAAATTTGTATGTATAAAGATTACAGCTTTAGATCTTCTGGTTTTTGGAGTTAAACCTCGGTGAGGATACCACAATAAAAATCTTGCTGTCTACATTTGATTTGTCTGATTTATTAATTTTTTTTTTTTCTAAACTCTAAATCGTAAAGGAACAAACCCAATTTTTTAGCTGCTAATTAAATAACTTTAGTGAACTGTGTTCTCCATTTAGTTATTTTTTTAATACAAACAGGTCACAACGTTGTGATTTGTCCTGAAGAGTACAAACTTAAATAAACAAGGCAAAGCTTTTTTAAACATACCTTAAAACAGGGCAAAATTCTTGAATTTTAATTTTTAAAATATATTCCAACATTTATAGGATAGATAGATTTCACACTTAAGAATCACTTTGTGGTGAACAGACTTTTTGGTAGTGTTAAATCTTAATTTGTATTTATTGATGATCATGCTGTTATTCAGATGGTTTGTATTTTTTATTCCTACATTTGTACTAATAAACATGTTTGACCAATCTCACATTTTTTACTCCCGCTAATAAAAGATCATTTCAATTCTTAATCACTTTTTATTTAATGATTGTTGTCGTAATGGATGTCATTGTAAGTTATACATAAAATCATTCACTGAGAAATTTACAAATAATTCTGAGCTATTTTTAGCAATTTCTTGCTATGAACGCAAGAGAACTAGCTATAATTACAGCTTTTAAAACTACAAAGATAGTCTCGAAATTGTTAATAACTAAACAATAACATAAAAAATAATATATTTTTAATTTAGAAAAGTTATAAAACAAAACATTTACAAAATAATTACATTTGGACTTGACCAATGAGTACGCTTACACCTAAAAAAAGCAAAATAAATCGACGTCACTTTTGATTCAGCTGACTTGAACACTATTCAATTTAAGTACGTCAAATTTACATAATTTGAAATAAAAAATAAATATCAACTTGTGTACAAAAGAGTACGGAAAAATCAACAATTTTTTCTAGTCAGACACACAACATTCAAAAGAAATAATTGTACAGTAAAAATAAAAAATCTAAAGTCATGATTAGAATAATAATTGCAATAAAAGTTAAATTACATTATGGACCACACAAAGTGCATTCACATCCACTCACACGCATACATCTATCTATATTATACACTAGAACTAAATCAGGAAGTCTGTTGCTTCAATTGTGCAAGTTTCGCCTTCACGCTTTGAAATGTCGGTCTTTTCTCCGGACTTAAATCCCACGCCTTAAAACAAACACATTTTATATAATCCAAAAAACAGGAGAAAAATTACCTGTCTCATAATTTCATAAACTTCCGAAGGACAGCCTTCTGGAGCCTCCATTTTGTATCCTTTTTCTACATGCTTGACGACATCAGCAAGAGGCTGAAAAAAATGTTTTGTAACGTGCAAAAACCATCGCAACGACTTACTATTCTCGGGTACGGAACTCTCCCAAAAGAATAAATTTCCCATAAGAGAATCCCAAAGCTCCACATGTCCGATTTGTTAGAGAATATCTGAAAACACAGTTATTTATCATGAAATTAGATTAATTGTGTCTTACATTTCGTTTCAAAGCTTCTGGAGCCGTCCACTTGATCGGCAACTTCGCCGATTCCGACATCGGATTCATTTCATTTCGCGCTAATCCGAAATCGGACACTTTCGCTACCCCATTTTCAGCAATGAGTACATTTCTAGCAGCTAAATCCCTATGAACTACATGCATTTTCTCTAAATACTCCATGCCTGAACTCGTATCGAAAGCAAAATTGATTTGATCCTTTTTCGTGACATGTAAACGCCCTCTCGATCTCAAATAATCAACTAAACTTCCTTTACTCATATATTCCGTCACCAAATAAATCTGATCTTTCTTTCTCACAATTCCCAATAAATTCACCAAATTTTCGTGATGAAGAGATTTCATCAAAATAGCTTCCGCTTCGCTTGAATCCTTTAACACCTTCACCGCCACCTTGTTTTTCTTCCATTTACCCAACATCACCTCGCAAAATTCGCCTTTACCGATTGGCTCGCAAATCTTAAAAAGCAAACACGTGACCAAAAACGCGACCCATGATTGGAGGAAACTCACCTCGAGCTCATGTTCAGAAATGACGCACAGGTCGTCGTTTTCTTTTGACTTTTCGTTGCACAACGCTTTAACTAATTTCGTACAAAGACCGTCGGCATCGTTTTTGTAATGTTCGATCATGTCTTCGAGATTATCAAAAAACTCCTCGTCGTCGATTGTTAATTTACCACCGTTTGATTTTACTCTATAGTGTTCAACTTTTTTATCGTAACACACACACAGAGTATAATCGCCCGGAAAATTCGTTGATTCTCGTACGAGAAAAAGTCCATCGGTCCGTTCTGACAATAAATTTTCAGCATTTTCTCGAGAAATGTTACCGTGAAACCAACTCCTGTACCAGAATTATTAGATTTGGGAAAAATTCATTAGTACAAACTTACGGTGTTGTACTGAATTTTGAATTTGGTCTCATTAGACTGGGGACATGGTTAACGTTGACGTCATGGCGGACATTTTTAAAATTGTTACAATCTGAACTTATGTTCATGTTATTAGGAGATCTTAAACATTCGTGCTTGATACTGTTGTCCATTTGTGACGCCACTTCTTGGGACGCCATCTGAAAAAAAAACCATATTTCTCAAGCTCCGCCCTGTGGACTTCTCAGATCGGACACGCCCACCATCTCCTCAAAAAAACTATTTCGTTTCTAATTGTCACTATTGATGACATAAAAGTACGCACAGTGATTTTTATTATTTAGCAATATATCAACGTCCTTAAAGACTCATCCAAGTCATGAATAATTCGTCGCGAATTCATTTGAATAAATTTCAATGAAGCAATTGCATTACAATATAGGAAAAAAATTGAACTGTAAAAAAATCTCGCGTACTTTAGAATTCTATTCAAATTAGTGATATAATTAATAAGTTAAACGTAATAATATGCAATTGTAATGACATAATGATTTCAAGGCTGCGTTATGTCATGTTAATTTCCTTGTGTTATTTACGGTAGACACTTTGTCCTCAACAATGCGACGGTCTGTCGGATTTGCGCATCAATTTAAAAATTCATCGCAAAAATCACGTCGACTTTCTATGGTTTTAATTGGATAGAATGATGGGAAACCGACCCAGACTGAAAGTGTGGGACCCATTGTTATTTTCACTTACCCAGGAAGGGTCATCATGTGGACGGAAAACTTCGCTAGGGGTGCTCCTCTTGATCCCCCTTGCAGGAACTGTGGGTGGATGTGAAGTGGTCATGGGTTCCCATTTATCGTCTGTTTGTTGACTGTAGTCAAAAATGTGTTGATATCTCTGCAACGACACCAAATAATTTACGTATTCAATACGCGATGGATTTAAATGACGTACCTGAGGAAATGGCGAGTTTTGGCTGGTCATCACTCAAGAACCACTTTGACTCAACACATACTCACTGAAACGAAAAAATTAATAACGACCACTTTCCTAGCCCCTTCACGCTCATTTTATTTCACTATGCAACTAAATCGTTGATAATAAATAACGGAAATGAATAATACATTTCTATCAAAATTAACAATTTTGGTCACGTAAACTTTCCAAAATTTAATGGTTCACTACTCACAAATACGTATAGGACTGACTAAAGCCCTTCTAAATTCAACGCCAACAAAAATTTTTACAAAATATTGCCAAATGTATTAATATAAATCACTGACCCATTAAGGTGCATTTTTAGCAAAATCACTAAACAAAACACCAGTGCACTTAAAAACTCACCAAGTTTTTTAAAACACTTCCACTGGAACATTTGGAAGCATCGCTGATTTATTTTTTATGCGCAAATTGGGTTAAAATTTCAAAAACATACATTAAAATGTCAATCCCTAACCAACAACAGCCATTTTGTTTTTGTAAAGTGTTGATAAAGTAGGTCCCAATAAAGAGAAAGTTATCACATAGGCAACACATAATACACGTTTCAAAAATTTAATCACAAAACGCTTATCAGGAATTATGGTCAAAAGCCGAGTATATGTTTGAGGGTAAAATTTAAAAAAAAAACAAGTTTAATATTAGTTGCGTATTTATTATAAGAAAACTTGCTACAAAGAAAAAAAAAATATATTTTTCTCACCGGAAGCATCTGAAACAAAAAAAATGTCTTAGTACCTGAACAAATCTATATTATTTTTAATTTTAACAAAAACATTTTCAGTTCATTTTGTAACATCAACTTGTTTCAGTCGGGAAAAGAAGACAAAAAATAAATCATCATTGATTCAATTGACAACACAAAAATAATAAAAATAAATTACCTATGACTTAATGTGGCATTAACGTTCAGCATTCATTCCTCTGGGGTATATTGGCTGAAATAGAAAAAAAAAGCTTGTAAAACCAATTAACAACATTGTACGCATTTTTTTAAATCGACATTTTTCAGTGAATAATTTTTACATCAAAATGTTCAGTCGGGAAAAGAAGACAAAAATAAATTCATCACAATATAAGTTAAACGATACTATAAAATAAAACCAACTTACCATACGAAAACGCCACAGATGGAACAAATGTTATAGTTCAGTAGAAAGGTAATTCACTTCTGAACTACCTTAGGGTAAGAAACTATAGTTTTTCTTGCAAGGTTATCACACTGGTTAAACAAGAATAATTTAACCAGCTCTAGAACTTGCGTAAATCTGTTAAAAAATAATTAAGTAAAAGAAACACAATTTAGCATCAACCAATTTTATTCCTGAAAAGTTATTTTATAAAACTTTATTTTTGCGCACTGTGACTGCTGGATTTGCTGTCGCGAAGACTAGCAGATCTGCGCCTCTTCATCTCCTCTTTCTTGGCCTTTGATTCCTTCTTACGCTGGGCTAATAATTTAGCGTAATTATCTGATTGCTCCTTACGCCTCAAACAACGCTTCTTCTTCAAGGCCAACCTATGACGCTTGCGCTAAAGAAGAACAACAAAACAAATTTAGAACAAATTCATTTAAAACCGTGAAAACTGTATTTGTGATATTATTGACAACACAAGTCGTCAGAGTAAATATCACACAATTGATTTACCACACACATGAACGCTTCTTTAGTTAGGAAAAACACTAAGAAACTGCCTGAGTGTGGCTTTTACTACTACAAAATTACCTGCAAGACAACGGGTGTGATCAAACGTTGAATTTTAGGCGCCTTGAAGCGTTGTTTCTTGCCTTCTTTTTGTGGCAAGGGGCGTTTTACCACATATTGACGAACGTCATCTTCTTTGCTCAGATTGAAAAGTTTCCTAATATTTGACGCTCTCTTGGGTCCCAAACGACGCGGGACAGTGGTGTCAGTCAATCCAGGAATTTCCTACAACACAATTAATCACACAATGCTCTACAATAAATAGGTAAAAAAAATGTACGAGTGACAATTCCACGTCAATTTGGAAAAATTGACGTGTGGTAAGTGACTACAATGTTATAGCAGTTTCAAATCACACACAACTTTACACAATTGGGTGTTTATAAACTGCAACTTTGCTAAATAAATAACGCACCTGTTCACCTTTACGCACAATAACGAGGGCAAGTACGCTCAAATTGCCATCGACAATGCATCCTCTGACCGATTTGCGTTTTCTTTCACCGTCACGACGGGGTCTGTAGCAGGAATGACCCTTTGAGAGAAGAAGGCGAACACGGCCTTAAAACACAATTTTAAACAAAATCAAACACTTTCGAGATAACTCACTGTTCGTGAGAACACCCTGTTTCATCGGAAATCCTTGTTTGTCATTTCCACCTGATATTCTAAGAACGTAGCCCTTCCATTCATCTCCCAAGGGGTCAGCCTCAACTTCCTGTCCCATCCGCTTTTCATAGAAAATACGGATTTTATGTTCGTCGACGACTTCGAATAATTTTTGACATCCTGTCGCAGGAAAGGACACGTTTAGCTGAAAAAACAAATAGTTAAATGATTGAGGTTATGTCAGACATACGTGTATTAACACGCAAATATCGAGAAATATTTAGACCATCTTCCTGTTACCATGTGATAATTTAACCGGAGATGGTGTCTTCTGCATTATGCAAGTAATAAGTGTTCATATTTTTGCAAAAAATTAACGAAAACAGTGCTTTTTTCATAAACTTACCTTCATGATGCTTCCATATATCTATGCACCCGAAGCTAGAAAGAAATAAACAAAGATGAAGAGACTGGGAGACAACAACACGCAGACGCAAGCGGTACACATTTTGCGCATGCGCAATTTTAAAGTGCTAAAGGGGTGTATATTTTAAATAATTGCATTTTCTAAAAAGAAACTAGTGTATTTTTTAATTGTTTTTATTGTTGTTTTATAAGTAACAATGTATTGAAATCATGTTGAAATCTGGATCTTTTTGGACTCAACCTGACTCTGGTGGCGTCGACAGCCCACTTTCTTACATATTGTAGGCGTACAAGGAAAAACAATTAAGTCCAGACGGTAGTCGTTGCCCCCTGGGACAAAAGTGGTTGCTATTTTATAAAAAAAAAGTTTTTTTTGATATTTTACAAACTCGTTCCAACTTAAATTTTTACGAACGAAATAAGAAACTACTATTTACATTTTTATAACGAACTGAAAACAGACGAATGAAACTGTTATTATTAATTTCGACTCTTTTTTTGCCCACACCCGTTCAAAAATCTATAATTGTGGACTTAATTGATTTTCCTTGTACGCCTACAATATTGAAATCATATTTCTGGTTCAACATTGTCCTCTTCCTCATCTTCTGGATATTCATCATCAACTTCGGCATCCTGGAAACAAAAAAATTATAAATATTTTTTTAATTTTTTCAAGTCCTTAAAACCATTTTTCCAAGTCATCCCAGATTAGATATTTACCCAGATCGTAATATTTACTTAAGATTTTTTTTTATTGATATGTTTTGATCAGATTAAATGATTGATTCTTGGAACACTTACTTGATACTGCTGATACTCTGAAATCAGGTCACTCAAGTTGCTTTCGGCCTCTGTGAATTCTTGTTCATCCATTCCTTCTCCTATATACCAATGCACAAATGCTCTGCGTTTAAACATGACTGAAAACTGTTCATGTATGCGTTTAAATAATTCTTGAATGGCAGTAGTATTTGCAATGAAGGTTGAGGAAATGGGAGAATGTGGTGATGGTACATCACAAACAGCCGTTTGTACGTTATGTGGAATCCATTCTACGAAATAAGACGAATTTTTGTTTTGGGTTTCAAACATGACATGGTCTATCTCTTTCATTGAAACCGGTCCTCTGAATATAGTAGCAACAGTTAAATATCGTCCATTTGCTGGATTACAAGCTGCCATAATATTCCGAGGACTAAACATCTGTTCAGTCAAATCCTTGACACTTAATTTCCTGTAAGCAACACTTCCCGGAGCTGTCAATGGAGCAAATCCGGGAACAAAGAAGTGTAGGCGTGGAAATGGTACCATGTTTACCGACAATTTCCTCAAGTCAGCATTCAATTGACCCGGAAAACGGAAACAAGTTGTTACCCCAGACATTGTCAAAGAAATCAAATGGTTCAAGTCATCGTAATTCGGCGATGATTTTTTCAAAGTGTTAAAACAAATGTCATAGAGGGCTTCATTGTCGATACACTGCGTCTGATCAGTGTTTTCGATCAATTGCTGAACGGATAAAGTCGCATTGTAGGGTTCCAGTACCACTTCTGAAACTTTCGGTGATGGTACCACGCTGAAACTTGTCACCATCCGATCAGGGTAGACCTCTCGAACCTTAGAAGTGAGTAAAGTACCAAAACCAGAACCAGTACCACCACCTAAAGAGTGAGTAAACTGGAACCCTTGGAAACAATCACATCTTTCAACCTCATGTCGGATTACATCCAACACGTTTTCGCAAATTTCGGCACCTTCAGTGTAGTGCCCTTTAGCCCAGTTGTTGCCGGCACCACTTTGCGCAAAAACAAAATTGTTAGGATTAAAGAGGGTACCAAGAGGGCCGGCTCGCACCGTATCCATAGTACCGGGTTCCAAATCCACGAGAACAGCTCTAGGGACGTAATTGGCATTTTCAGCTTCGGTAAAGTAAACGCCAATTCGTTCCAATTGGAGATCATTATCACCCACGTACTTGCCAACAGAGTTTATGCCATGTTCATTTGATATGATATGCCAGAACTAGAAAATTAATTATCGCCATTACGCAATACGTATTTTTAGAACAGGGTACGTACCCTTGAACCAATTTGGTTCCCGCACTGACCTACTTGGAGATGCACAATTTCACGCATTTTTACTTGCCTTTCGGAATTAATTTGCACAAAACTGCAAATTACTCACTCACTCGAGTGTTAAGCCGCAAACATGGCTAATCAACGATAAGATAAAGTTAAAAAAAATCCTATCAGATACGAAAAAAAGATTTATTTATTCAATAATCAATTAAATTAATAAAATATTATAATCTGTATTAATAAACTGAAAAAAAGTTGAAATTGTGGTTGCTTTCCACCCAAAATTATTTTCTAAATACATATAGGTAATAGTGCATATTAAAGTTGGTTCCTTATCACAAAACAAGTAAAATTGTATAAAAATGAGTCATAATACTCTATTCTAATGTTAGATTTTAATGTAAAAAACTGTAATGATGCAATAAAATGTTTAATACTACGAAAAATGTTTTTAAAGTGAAACTTTTTATACATCGCTACAAAATTTTTAATCTTTTGATAATTTGTGCAAATTTAAATTTCATAGTCGCGCGGTTTGAGTCCCTGCTTCCGTTTCTTGAAAATCTCGGTATTCTTTCTAAATAAAAAGTAAAACTGCATCTCCATTCTGCCTATTTAATTAAAAATTAAAACATACATCAGAGACCGTCAAAGATTAATTAAACAAAAAAGTTTTATTTTGTCCGAGGTTATGTTTACGGTTTCTTGAAATAGGAAACTAAGGAAACATAACCCCATTCTTTGGAATTTGTTTAAATCAAAACAACCAAGCAAAATGATAGTTCCCGAGTAAATTTCTTATTTACGAGTCGAATTAAATTGATTAATTTTTTCTAGTGAAGTTGTTGTTGAGGCCCTGCTCAAAGACGCCCGCAAATTCAAAAGCAAGTGGGAATTACACACCAACGAACCGTCTAGAAATAAACCTAATGTGAAGTTTTTGAAAAGGACGTTATCTAATGTTGTTAAAACAAATCAGAACCGAATGCGAAGACCCAGAGAAGCAGAAAGTGTTGAACGTGAATTACGTCCTTCTACAAGTAAACAAAGGCATGAAAAATCTCAACTATATCAGCCTTCAACTAGTTCTAAGAGGTCGCCAAGACAAGTCTCTCCTCCGCGGAAACGCCCAAAAAAATCGAAAAGTTGTTCAAAATCAAAATATAGGTCCCCTGAACGGAAAAGTAGATCTAAATCTGAAAAAAAATCTTCAAGGAGTTCATCCAAGTCAAGACGCACACCTAAGCGATAATTTTGTCGATTGTTTTTCCTGTTTTGTTTTGTTGTACCCTCAAATGGGTTAAATAAATTTCTAATTAAAACATACAACTATTCATTTCTGTTCAAGCCGAGTTTCATAATAGCAAATTTTTGTAATTTGCCGTTGGATTTAGTAAGTACTACCAATCTTAGCGCAACATTGTTAAAAAGTAAATACATATTAAAATAAAATACTCTTTCAAATTAAATGTTAAATTTAATCCCTCGTGTCATTAAAAATAAATATTTTGTTCCCTGTATCTCCAAAACAAATAAGGGAAAAAAACTGGTGGAAAATAAACAATGGTTGGTGATTAAAAGAAATTCTCGTGATTTCTGTACAATTTATGTTAAAAAATTATAAACTTTATCTGTTGTCAAAACTTTCTCCACCGGCCAAGGGGTGGTACGTTTAAACAATTAATTAAAATAAAAAATATTTTGGCATCGCTTTTTTTACAACCTTTAAACATTCATCAATTCATTAAAAAAAAAACGAATAGTTTATTAAAAAAAATTCTTTAATACTTGTAAGTCAAACATTTTTTTAACAAAAAGTGTTAGGTTTACAAAAAAAAAATTGCACAGCAACAATTCTTGTAACAAGCTCGTTCTCTATAAAAAAATTTGTGGTAGGTTTCCATTAAAAAAATTGTTAGTATGTTTATCTCGTAAGTTAAACAATTAATTTATATTCAATTTTTTTTTTGGAATAGCAATTTTATAGCCATTGTACACCTACAATTTTTTTGCCAAAAAATTGATAGTTTCGCCAGAAACTAAGCGTTCCCAGACTTCTGGACCACTATATATTTGGTCAAATGGTTACAAAAAAAAACAAATTTCCATATCCACGTTCCGAGGGCTGTAAAATTCTTATCAGTAGACATAGCACACGAGTTATTATATCAATTATCGTTTTATAGGTCATTTTTGAGGTTCAAATATTATTGGGGTTTGCTATTTTTCTGGAAAAAATGTTCATCTTTCCGCCACTGTAACTCGTTACACATTATACGTACAAAAAAAAAAGTTGATACAGAAAATATGAGGAATTTTTTCTTCTTTAACTTTTATCTGAACACTTTTGTCGTAGAATCAACCGCTGCGTAGTTATTTTAGAAAAACCGAGCGGTTCTCCCCCAAAGTCGAAAACTTGGATTTTTTGTCAAAGTTTAGACCTTAACAACATATTAAAAAATTACTACTACCCCACATTTTGTAGGGCAAAGGCCTTTTTTTGGCCCCTACTGACTGGACTATACCCAGATTGCTCGAAAATAGCTTAAATTGCTGAAGTACGTTGAACTGTGTCACAAAACTGCATTTTATGCAACTATTTTCAGTTACACAAAATGCTCAGTGTGACACCAAAATAGAAAAAAAGCTTAGTTTTATTTTTTGCTTTTTGTTTCCCGCTTTTTTCTTTATGTTTCTTAAGGTTTATCAAACCAGAAGTTTTTGCATGTTAAACTTTTAATTTCTAAATATACTAATAATAATCCTGAAATTTAAATTGGTTTTTGGACAATTTGACACAATTATTGGCACACGCTGAATTTTATCTCTTCTTTCCGTTCATTATTGTCTCAAAATCTATCACATAATTCCCCAAAATTCTAGAATTTGAAATTAAAAAAATAATAAAAACAAGAACTTGAAATCCAAATCAACTGTAATAAAAAATAAGTATAATAATAAATAATAAGTACTGGACAAAAACTCGAATCAGATGATAATTAGTGCTAAAATTATATTATTCTCCCCTCTCCCCACAAATTGCAAAAATTCATGTTTTTTCTTAATTCAAAGGCCTTCAACGCGTTTATCTAAAATTTTTACTCCCCCTTATCGGCGTTTTTACAATATGTGATTATCAGAGTCGAGTCAGATTTCGACCATTTCGTTAGTGTTAGTCTTTTAATTCGTACTAGTTTTGTCAATTTTATTATTTTAACTTTTTTGTGTTGTGTTTTAATTCGTTACATGGATCGAGGTATGTAACAAATTTATAAATCTAAAGCCTCAGTCATTTTATTCTCAACAGAAGTTCGCGCCTTGACGTCAGCATCCTTGTCGATTTCTTCGCACCTTAAAGGGGCATGCGACGGCTTCTTGCACATCCTGCAGGACTCCTTCATGCACTCGGGATTCAAACAAGTGAAAATGGTGTAGCCCTCAGCAGGAATCGTGGCGAAATCGCAAAATGGACACATTTCCAACTCCTCAATTCCTGCAGCTTTGATCTCCTCGAGGGCTTTCTTTTGGGCGATTTTCGAGAACAATTTCGGACTCAAAACGGCCTAAAATTCGTTTTATTCWAACACAACGACTTATCACCACCTACTTGTAATGTTTGAAGACTAAATGAGGATTCGCAACTGGCAAGACATGAAAAAAACAGTTTTCCTTCCCCAAAGGCCACTTCGACACTTTTCACAATACAAGATTTACAAAATTTGCAATTGTTTTCACACGTGTGGATGTCACGTGGGAGAACTTCCTCGTCGTAGCAACAATTACAAGTTTGCATTAAACCGCGATTTTTCGCTTCTTCACGTTCCAAATTTTCGCGTTTTTTCATTTCGGTGAGATAATGGGTGATTTCTTATTAATTGATCCTGCAGGACTCCTTCATGCACTCGGGATTCAAACAAGTGAAAATGTTGTAGCCTTCAGCAGGAATTGTGGCGAAATCGCAAAATGTACACATTTCTAACTCTTCAATTCCTGCAGCTTTGATCTCGTCGAGGGTGGATCATCTAGTCGTAAGTGATTTTTTTTTTAATTGAAAATTTTTAATTGGTTTTATTACCAGCTGGGGGGACAACATGCTCATTACCACCATAATCATCGGCTCCATTAATTATAAATATTTTTACCAGTTGAATACATTTATTTTACTACGATTGTGGTTTTATTTCTTCTCCTTTTTCATAACTTTAGTGAGAAAAATCGGTCAAAGGACGTAACGTTTAACAAGTTGATAAATACCGAGTGTTTCAACATTAAAATTAAAGGCTACATCCAAAAATGTCAAAAATTGTTTGATGTTTCAGACGACTCTACCAACTCGCTGGAACAGCCTGTATAATAAATGCAATGCAAGTTCATAATTGACCAAGGGCATTAATAGATTAGAGATGATATTTCAAGATAAAATTAATGCCAAATCAAGTCAAAAAGACTTAAATTTTCTCATTAAAAACAACAAAATAACCCCACCTCTAAGATTTTTATCAAAATTTTTGGCGATTTTCCGTTACTGACTTTACGTTTTCATATTTTACAATAAAAAAGCTCTCATGCTTTTATGCTTATGCGTGTTTGTGTTTATGCTTACTACGTATGTACATGTTTTAAAGTTCCTGCTATTATGGCTTCTTTTAACATTTATTTCAAATAATAAAATTTCAATTTGCATTATAGAAAAATTGCCGATTTTTGCGGGACTCGAACCCTAGTTTTGCTTTCATGTGTTTTCACGACGTTTTATGCACTTTTAGACCCCGTGAAATGGATTTCGAAAAATTTTGAAGTTTTCAGTTTTTAGATTTTTAACAAAATTTTGGTCAATATAACAATATTTTGTTCACTGTATCTCCAAAACAAATAAGGGAAAAAAACTGGTGGAAATAAACAATGGTTGATGATTAAAAGAAATTCTCGTGATTGCTGTATTCTCGCTATGCTATATTCTCGTCTGAGCACTAGACCCGTCAAGTTGCCTGTCAAGTGTCAAATTGACATTTCTGATTTTAAGGTTAAAAATTTTTAAAACAAAAAAAAATACTTTCCGTTTGAAACTTCTGTGATATCGGCTCGTGATTTTACTAATAGTATTAAAATGTGGGTATTTGGTTATGGTTCTTTGATCTGGAAAGTAGATTTTCCCTATGAAGAAAAAATTGTGGGTTATATAAAAAACTTCCAAAGACGGTTTTACCAGCACAGTACTGACCATCGTGGGATTCCTGGGAAGGTAAAAAATGTTATTTTAAAATACAGTTGTTATATAATTAATAATTAACAGCCTGGCCGAGTTGTGACCTTGGTACCAGGTGATGAAACAGTAAGTGTCAACATTTTTTTTACATACGTTGCCTTATTTTAAAAATTACAGGACCGGGTTTACGGAATTGCTTATAAAATTAGCGATCAAGAAAAAGAATCGGTTGTGAAGCATCTTGATTATAGGGAAAAAGGCGGCTATGTGAGAACTCCAGTCTTTTTTTATCCTAAAGATAAAGGGAAGCAACCTTTTGAGATAATTATTTATGTAGCAAATGATGATAATCCTCAGTATGCCGGTCCTGCGGATGCTGACAGTATAGCCAATCAAGTAGTGAAATCTGTAGGTCCTAGTGGCACAAACATTGAATATGTGTTCAACTTAGCTAAAGCCATGAGGGACATCGCACCAGAAGTAAACGACGAACATTTGTTTACCATTGAACGAAAAGTCCAAAATTTACTGAAATTTAACACTCCAGAGTCATTTTCTAGATCATTGAATTAAAACACTCATTATTAGGAGCATCAATTTATTGCAATTTTACCTACAGTTAAGTTTACGTTTCATTACAAATTAAGCTCTAGTTTTGTACAAATACAATCTCAAAGTACCTCAAAATCACAGTTAACCATCAAGTAAATGCAGTTAGTTATTTCGGGGTTTTGAAACGTCAACATTGACTAAAGCTCACCTAATTGTGAGGTCAATTTAGCGCAAGCAACATTAATTTTTTTGGCTCCTACACATTAAGTACTTTAATTTGTTGCTAAACTTGGCCAGAATGCTCCATAAGGAATGTAGTGTTAATAAAAATCAAAAATTATTTAATTTGTTTGTTTTAAAACCTTCTCTTCTACAAATGATTTCAGCTGAGCATATGCATGGTCTAAATTATCATTAACGACGATAAAATCGAAATTATTTTCGGTTCCTGTAATAAAAAAAAAAAACAATAGGAGGCTTAATACCAACGTTTTATTTACCGTATTCCATTTCTTCACTTGCAACTTTCAATCTATGGGTGAGACTCTCCTCAGATTCGGTTTTGCGCGCCGTCAACCTGTTCTTTAACTCCTCCAAATTTGGAGGTTTTATAAACACATAAAAGGGGTTCAGGTCAGTCTTCTTGACCTGTTTCACCCCCTGGACGTCAATATCAAGAACACATACTTTCCCCTCTTGAATCACTCGCTCAACTGCTGCTTTACTTGTCCCATACATATTCCCGCAGAAACTGGCACTTTCAATAAATTTCCCATCATTGATCGCCTGCTCCATCTCCTCCCTTGTGGTAAAATGGTAATGCTGACCGTGCACTTCACCCGGACGGGGCTGTCTTGTCGTATGACTGATACTAAAACCGAACTTATCTGGAAAGTCCGCCATCATCTTCTTCACAAGGGTGCTTTTGCCGGACCCTGAAGGCCCACACAGGACTAAAGGCCGAGGATTCTGCAAACCAGACATCCTGGCCAAACCTACAAAAATTGTAACACAACACCATCAATCGGGGGCAACAAACCTCTTAGTAGAAAAATGGTGAAAAAAACTTAAATATCAAACGGTAAACAGTGAACACAGACTATTGCACGTGTTTGAAATGCCTAAACAATTTTTGCACAGGGAGGTTTGTTTTTTGTGGTTAGGATGCAGCGCGCCAAATTCAAATAAACGAAGGAATATAAAAAATTGTGGTATATCCACTTCAAAAAACAGAATAAGACTGACTGAACAGGCCCTAATTAATTTGCGTGTGGCTTTCTTTAATTTACGATTATTGTGTCTTCGTGTTTACTTACTAATTAGTTTAATGAGAAGTCAAGGAAACACGAAACCTTTATTGATTGTTTTTAAAATAGAAGAAGGGTTTTTTGAGATTAGAGATTATAAGGTCAGGATTACAAAACGTCTTATCAAAAATGTCGAAATTTTTAGATAATTTAAATTAAAGATGATGAATGATGATTGATGAGTCATTATGGTGCGCCCCCTGGTGTTGAGTATCAAATTGTGTGAGTTAAGGAGGGAGTGTGGTCCGTTTTACACTGGATTTTTGTTGTTGTGAGTTTGGTTTTGTGATTAATTCCCGTTTTCGTCACCGATATAAATTTCTGTAAACGTCATCCGTTAATAATGAATAGTTAAAAACAAAGGTAACCTACAAAGTGAATTTGGTTGTGAATTATTTTCGAATGGTTGTGGAGTGTGAGGTGAGCTATTAAAGGTCTCCCAATTCACACGAAATAACGGAATGTTATGATCTTAGTGAAATCACACGGTCTTATCAATTTAATGACTCAGTTTCACCTTAGACATTCCGTCACGTTAGCTTATAATATTCATTAGTAAAATGTGGATGCCAACACATGTACAAGTAACAGGTAAATAAATAAAAAAAGCATTAATTAATTTTTTAATGGGAATTGTGTTAATAGTTCAGCGAGCTGCAGGATTATTGACCAAAGGTAAAAACAAAACAAATGACTGCTTTGTGACAATTGCATTAGGAAAAACAAAATACCAAACATCCATAAAGGAAAAAGCTGACCCTGATGTCGAGTGGCACGAGGAATGCGAATTGTAGGCAAAACTCCCATCAAACTAATAAATATTCATTATTGCAAATTTTAGGCCAATTCCCGATCAAGGAAACACTGCTGAGATTATCTTAACAGCATTGCATCACAATAGTTTTGGAGTTGACGAATTTCTTGGCAGAGTAGCTATACCTTTAAACACTTTGGACATCTATGAAAGGCCCAAAAATAAATGGTACGGCCTTGAGGCCAAACCAGGTACGTTAACTTTATCATTTGACATTTGAATTAATCTAAATTGATCACTTATTCCTCTGACATAAACAAAATAGATGGCTTGACAGTTACGACCTTGTAACATTTACCGCCGCCTATTCAAAAGTTGTTAGCAAAGGTGCAATAATATTTATATTGGCACTAACTGTTTATGTTGTGTAAATGCGACCTTGCTATAGTAAACGGATCAAATTGCACTGAATGAATGTAAACAATGGAATCCTATTACACAATCAGCATTTACAATCACTCTCCAAAAGAACCACTTTTAGAGCAAACTTTTCGTCTTATCAAAGTGGCCTATTATTTTTAAATGAAGTTGGCAACATTGTGTTTTCCAATGTTGCCAACTTAAATTTAATGTCAAATTTATTTACGTTTTGTCAGGTAAAGTCGGTAAAGCGAAGGAGCGGGGCCACTTGGAAGTCAAAATTGGATTTACAGTCAAATCTGGAAGTCTCACCGACTTGAGTAAAAAAGAGAAACACAAGTCTTCGATTGGCCAGTTGTCCCATGTGGCCCAATCTGTGGGTGGTAGCTTGCTCAGTTTAGGGAGCGCTGAGAAACGTAAAGGAATCAAAAAGTTCGCCAAGTCAATCGGGTCGAAAATGCACCTCAGAGGAAAGAAAAAAGACGGAGATTTGGACGACAGTTCTTCTATTGGTAGTGTCGGTAGTTTAAAACGTAATTTTGACAAATTCAAAAGTCGACAAACTAAGGAAGACGCCGATCCGGGGGTTGTGAGTGACGAGGATGATTTTACAGTGAGTCTAGTCAAACTAATCGCGTTGTCAAACTAACTATGTTGTTTTAGTTTGACGATTTATCACACAAAAGTTCAGTCAGTTCGTTAAACCAACCGACTAATCACAATAATTCTGTTTCTTCCACTGAGAATATTTCCGGAGACATCTTGAATAAAACACCGCCGGTTAAACCCCCAAGAAACGAAAACAAGCCACAGGACGAATGGGAGTCGAAGTTGTTCGGTAAACAGACAAATAAAAGTAAGTCATGTCATTTTTTCTGGCAACGATTTAAATAAAACTGTTTAGATTTACTTAAACCGGCGAGTAGTGAATCTCTGAATCGCCGGTCGTGGGATTCCTCTAAGTTAGAGTCACAAATTGAGGAGGAACCCCCCGAAATGACTGTTACTAAAGACGATATTAGCGTAAATCCGACTAAAACACCCGAGGTTGTGAAAAAGGAAGAGCGAGACGGGATGTTGGCAAAGCTAAAGAATTTCAGAAAAGGTAAAAAGGATTTTAGTTTAGGCTAGTGGTGCATGCTCTATTTTTAGATAAAAATGAAATAGACTCGAAACGTAATAAACCAATCAGTAATTCAAGTGAACGTATTATTATAGGAGGAGAGAAGGAAGTCAATTATTCATCCAATAATCACATTTCCAACGAACTTTTGCAGAAGTTTGAAGGCAAATCGCGTGAAGTACGTACATGGTGGTTTAATAGTATTTGGTAATTGGTTTTTTACAGGACCTGATTCACCTAGTATGTAACCTACAGAGCGATTTGGAGTCACAAAAGAAGAAACTAAAAGACTTGGAAGACTATTTAGATGATTTACTTTTAAGAGTGATGGAGACAACTCCACGAATTTTACAAAATCCATACGTTACTTGTAAGTTATCACATAAAAAGTTGAGTGGCTTTACATGTGACAATACCATGTGGGTTTAATTAATTTACTTTTTCAGTGGTTAAATATTGAGGTTCCAGTGCCTGATTGAAACACGGTGCTAATCCCAAAAATCTGTTTTGTATAAACACTGTGATTGTTTTGGCCATTTGGACAAAAATTGATGTTTTTATTTAATCCGTCCATCGATTGTTCTTACCTTGATTATATAAAGCCAAATTAACTTCTCAGTATCTTTGCTTGTCTTCCTTTGACGTAATAATTTATTTCTGACTAACTTATTAATTTTATTAGAATATTACTGAACTGTTGTGGTGTTATGTAATCTATATTTTATATACGAAAGGGAAGAATAAATACAGTTGATGCAAAAAGAGTTTTATTTATCAGATCACAAATTCAGGAACAAGAGATAAGGATTTTCGATTTGTCGTTTCAAAGTTTGAACAAAACGGGCCATTGTAGCGCCGTCTATTATCCGGTGGTCCGCAGCCCCACTCAAATTTAGCACTTCGACGGAAACGATATTTTTCGAGTCGTCAAATCGGGGAAGTACCTGGGAAGCCCCGATTGCAATAATGGCCACTTGCGGTGGCATAATAACCGGTTTCATGTAAGTACCACCGATCTAAAATACAAGTATTATTTCAAAGTTGGTATCAAAAACAAGGTATTACAGCCCCAATATTCGATATTGAAAATGTCCCCCCTGACAAGTCCTGAGGTGAGAAATTACCGCTCCGACCTGATTTGATAAGTCGATTCAATTCGTTACTAATTTCAATAATACTAAGTTTTTCGACATTTTTTATCACCGGAACGGCTAATCCGATTTTCGTATCCATGGCGATTCCTATATTATGCTCACTTTTATAAGTAACATTTTCACAGTTTTCATCCAACGTTGAATTCAAAGCTGGGAAACGCAGCAAAGCATTGGACGCCGCTTTGATAAAAAACGGCATGAAAGAAAGTTTCAAGTCTTGCGTTTCTGGAAGTTTTTTCAGAGTTTGTCTTAGTTGCGAAAGTTGCGTTATTGCGATTTCGTCACTGTAGACAAAGTGGGGGATTTTCTAAAATAATGAAATGAGGGAAAAATTGCGAAAGCGGGATTCGTACCAAAGCGTCGCTCATTGTTTTAACCATGGCCTTTTGGAAACCTTTAATGGGCTCGGTCCTGTCCTGCGAGGACCTTGTGGGAACCTTGGTCGGCTCGGGACCGGCTTGTAAATATTTCAAAACGTCTTCTTTGAGAATTCGACCGGATTTTCCGGTTCCTTTGACCTCCGATAAGTCCACCTGTGATTGTTTTCGATAAAATTGGGTAAAAACGCGACGCGACTGACCTTGTGTTCTTTGGCAAGTCTTCTAACTGATGGGATGCATAAAATTTCCGAAGTTGGTTTAACATCACTTATTTTAATTTCTTCAATTGGTGGTTTCTCTTCTTCGGGTGTTTGCACCTGTTCGGTTGGGGTTTCGCTTGTTTCAGACCCTTCTGTTTCAATGTCCACCAAAGGTTTTCCAACTGATGCAATCTCATCGATTTTGTAATGCAATTTCTTAATAATTCCATCATATCTGCTTGTGATTGTGACGGAAGCTTTGTCACTCTGTACTTCACAAATTTCATCAAATTGGGAGACTTTATCGCCGACTTTAACAAACCACTCTTTGACTGTTACTTCCCTTATGCCTTCTCCAATGTCAGATAATTTGAAAGAGACTTGTGCCGCATAACTTAAACTTGTGTGAAATTTCTTCAAATTCTAAATTATGAATGAAATAACGCTTGTCATTGACTGAATTAATGAACAAACTTCATACTTACGATTAGTTTAGTTGAACTGGTCACATTTTTAAAAAAAGTACAAAATTCCCTTGACAGCAACATGTTTTTAATTGTTTTAAATTTCAACTGATAATAATACAACTTGGGAACGCTTATCAACGAAAGTGATGGTCGTATTGAGTAATGAAATGTCCAGTCATTTAAATAATTGACGTTGTTTTTTTCTCTAGCACTAATTATAAATTTTCAAATTTCCCGCTAAGCCAATTAACACATTTTCGAAAAATACACCGCACACTACGTTTGTTGTAATTTATCCGAATTTTATCTCTTTGTGATAAGAGAAAGAGGCAAAGGTGAATCAACTCTGTTTTGAGGTCAACCGGTTTAAGTAAATTATTGCAAAAAGATTAAGACTTGCCATAAAAACATTTTATTTAAATTAAGATGACACGTTAACTATTGTTACAATAAACGCATCACAGATGACGTTGCGAAGTACATAGTTAATAAGTTTATGATAATTGATAATGTTATTGACAGAAACAAGAGATTATTAAACAACTATTAGTCAAGGTAAAAAAATAGATAATTTTATCAACACGGTGATAAATAAAAGGCTTAGGGTGTTAAAAAATGAAACAATGCTTTTATTCACAGTAACAAGTTTACTAAGAAATACAAAAATAAGTTAAATAAATAGCAAATAAAAAAGTTATATACAAAACTTAGATAGAAAATGTCATAGATTGTTCAGAGACGTAGCACAAGAGTCTGTAGCAGTAATAGAGAATCTTTAACACTTTAAAATATTGATATTTTAGTAACAATCAGTCATTTATCCTCCTTTTTGAAAATCAACAAACAAAACTAACAATAGATAAGTTTACAGGATTTCAAAAGCTTCGGTCCCCATATCATCACCATCAGTGCTACTATCCATGGAATATTCTAATTCAGAGGGAGGTAATTTTTTTGGAGACATTTGGGCATCACGGCTGTACCCATCACAGAATATGAACATAGGATATTCGCTACCGGGACTATCAGTTCGACTGGGAGGAATCACTAACTGCAAAAAAAAACATCAATTCTTCTTTTAACCAAAAATTTATCTCCTTACAGGCTGGACAATTTCAATAAGATTAAAAAAACTTTCTTTGGTAGGACAATAAAATCCGATACAACAAGACGGATCCATTTTACTTAAGTGTATTTTCCGTGGAGATCTACAGTGGAAACTTGTCAACGGAAAATCAACTGCCCAAACATCAACAACTTCCTGGCAGTAATGCGGATCCAAATGAATCAACTTATCATCTATGAATAATCAATAAATCAGTAACAAACAAGTTGCGTAATTGGATACAAACCTTGGTAACCCACAAAATACAAGGAATGTTTAGGACGCCCCCCTATTATACCTATACACTGTTTCAAGCTAAACAATGTCGTAAGACAAGGGGCGTAAATCGAGTTGAATTTTTCGGCCCCTAACCTAACCGGAATCAACAAAATTAGAGATTTCCACTTCCCGTTTTTATCCGTGCACTCCTCCAACACATCCTTGATGTAAACTATGAAAAAAATAAGTCAAAAAATAAAAAAAAAACTGCGGTGAAATTTACTCACCTGCGCAGTCTTGGGCCACACAAACTGTAAGAGAGTCAAATTCGTAGTTGTCCTCAGAAGCGCGCTTAAACGCTTGCCTGTAATTAACATTTAGTAATTTATTAACGGCAGTTAATTGATTTACCGAAAAAGATGTGCTACAAATCCAGGCCCGTACCAGTCCCCCGCTTTCTTCCCCGAGGCTTCGCCCAAGGCAACAAGTGTGTGAATCGAAAACGGGCTATTCCGCGACGGTTTATCTCCGAACCATTTAATAATTTTGCGATGGTTCACCACTTCAATGAAACTTTCCCTGGTTGTGGGTTGGTGATCGGGTTGCCATCGCCAGTCTCTGCCCAAAATATGACAAACTAAAGCTTGAGCAATCAGCATTTGACCGCTACGTAACATGCAGCCCCAACCACAGTCGCTGCTGTAATTGGAGCCGTTCAAAATAGGAAACTCGCGCCGATATGTCAGCCATAATCTACTAATAAAATCTTTCTTAAATCCTTCAAAGCCTTCATCGTCACTGCTGGCGATCTGGAAAGTGAGAATGAGCCTTGTTTGGCGATAATGGGGCTGGTTACCTCGCTCTGGCTTTGGAAAGCGGCGACGTCGGTCCCTAATTCGGTGCTGTCTGATGAAGGACTTTCTATCCTTCGGTAACACTTGCCTAGGAGCCAGACTGGAGATTCTTTCGAGAAGTTTGTCTTAAGTTTCATCCCTATATGTAAAACTATTTTTAACCATGTTATTGACAAAATTCATTTTACAGTTTGTGCAAATCGAATTCGTGACTGTAATCCTTGATAAGTGATAACTCCATTACGTATAACGTGGGGATTTGGGCGATCCAAATTTGCAATTGAATTATTTATTTTTGCGCCAAATAACAAAACACTGGGAAAGTTTTGTTAATTTTGAAGGCAATACCATCAAGGATTTGTGGTTTTCACAATATTTTTTGATAGATTTACATCATTTATCACATGATTGGTTTTGTAACGGAATTTTTTGTGTTTATTTAGGGTTTCAAGACTTCCGGTTTGGCTAAAATCGGAAGAAACTGCTTATGTAAGCTGTCTTAAATTATTTCTGCAGGATTGCACTAAATATAGCTTTTGATTTATGAAATGCCGCGAATATGAATCATGAATTCTAGCAAGACAAACAAAAAATGTCTTTGTTTGCACATAGTTTGGTCATGAATAAGGTGCTGAGTTTTAGGTTAAGAATCTTACCATATTTCACGTTATTCCACATTGAGAGGAGTCTGTTTTTGACTTTCCCTTCGACATCCGAATTGTTCCCTTCATCCTGCAAACGACTGTCAGAAGAACTTGTTGGGAAGTTAAGTTTGGACAAAAAAATTGATCGTTCTCTTGATACCACCTGTGTGTTCATTTTATCAATGATAAAAATCAATAATCTCTTGATTAACGTAAATCCCACTGTTCACTTGCCACAATATAACTCAATTGTAACTTTCAGTTTACATTTTATTGTAATTTATTTATTTGCGAAACAACTACCAACAGCTCGCCATCAACAAAAAAGTGACAATGAGACGCCTCCGAATCTGTCGTCCAATCGCATCAATCAAACCTGCCGCGCAAATTCAAACCTCCCCACCCCTACCCATAAATAGCACACGATTGGGCAATAAATAGATACTTTATTTAAGTACATTATAGAGTCAGAAATAAATAAAAAGTTCAAGCTTAATTAATATCACAAATTAACACAACACAAATAATACTGGTAAATAATTAGCGTGCCTTTGGGACTGCGGAAAATGACCGTTTTTCGTACATCATCTTGCGTTCGCGCTTCTTTTCCGGGTACTTGTGATAGACCGGTTTCATATCAAACTTAACCGGAGTGAAACACTCCGAGTGGGCCGATTGCCGTTTCCTCATATTATTCCCAGTATATGCCACTCCTCGCATTTGGTATTCCTGAGTCTCCGAATTCCATATCAAATTGGCTTCGATTTTTTTCTAAAAATAACGAGTCAAATCAATGACGCGTCAGTACCACAAACCTACTAAATATTCCTTCGGTATGTAACTATCGATCATTAAACACGCCAATTGCGTTTCTCGGACCAGAAGCCGGTTGTTGTCCAAAAGCGCTTCCATTTCGCGCTGGTATTCGTGCTCCTTATCGGCATACTCCTCCTTGACTTCGTTTAGATAAGACTGGACTTTCTTGATTTTTTTCCCAATTCCGGCGTCTTCTTCTTGGAGACTCGAATATTTTTCCTCCACGTCAATTCTTTCTTGGCCCTTCTTGTTTAACGTTTCTTCCAACTGTTGGTGGTTTTTGTCCAAGTTTTCGATTTCGGCCCCCGTGGATTCGATCAAGAAGGCCTGGATTTGTGCCTTCTCGAATAAATTTTCACCACCCACAAGAATCCGTTTCTGGATCAGCGAAATTTTCTGCATCAATTCGTTCTTTTCTTTCCTACAAAAAACATTAACTTTTCAAAGTTATTGACAGCTAAACGTACTCGGTTTTTTGCAATTCCTCCTCCCATTTTTTGAGCTCTTCAACCTTTTGTGCGGACGCTCTTTCCTTTCTCTTCTTCGGTTTTTGTTCCTGTAGTGACAATAAATGGATTTTTTCTTGCAATTCAGCGATTTCGTGCTCAAACCCTTCAATGAGGCCGCGCTGCTCGACATTAATTCGAGCATGGTTTTGTATATGTTTGACTCTCGCTGCGTATCGTAGAGTACATATGCTCTCCTCATAGTCAATATCTGCCGGACTTACCATCGCAATCTGCAAATTACGTAACTATAGCCACAATTTGTCGTTCTAATTAACAAATACCATTGCTGTTTTTGAGTTTCCACCCAATGAATCTTGAAGTAATCGCGTCAATTTTGAGTTTCTGTAAGGAATATGACTACTTTTGCCATCAACGAGTGCAGAAATAACATTTCCGAGTACAGAAAGCGATAAATTAATATTGCTAGCTTCCCTTAAACGCTCACCTGTAGCTTGGGTTCGACTTGCACGTTCCGAGCCCTACAAACTGGCTTTAAAACCTCCCCCTCAAACTTATTACCGACTCACAGCCAAGTCAACTAAATTAAGTTTGCCAACAGTGGTTTTATTGCTACTTCTATTTTTTGATTCAATAGTTATGGTAAAAATCGCGTGCGATCTTGAACTAACGTCGTTCATCAAAGTAGACCTAGTGACTCGATTCTTGTTTCCTCTGTTGAGTAATTCAGTAATTGATTCAATTGAGTCAACGGTGAATCCCATGAGATCCTTGACATACACTCCCACATCTGGTCTTTCGCGTATTGCTAACTTTTTGTTCGGATCCGTGGACAGCAAATCCCTAACTTCTTCATTATAAATCTCTAAATAAGTGACAGTGACAACAAACGAAGTCTCGCCACTAGCTCTCGAAATCTGACTAAAAATATGCGAAAACGTGTTGGGAATAATCCCTTTAAGTTCCGGTTTTGCGTAATTCCCCGACATGGTGTAAGTCTTTCCAGTTCCCGTCTGTCCATACGCAAAAATCGTGCCATTGTACCCCTCCAAAGCCTTCTCAACAATAGGCACAGCTATCACTCGATACAAAGATAACTACAACCAAAACCTCACTCTGATTCTACTTTAAATTAAGTGTCAAACCTGGGTTGATTCTTCGCCAAACACCTGATCAAATTTAAATGGTTTTGGGTTTGCCCCTTCTTTATTTAAAGCAATTAAATTCTCTTTAGGGTCGATTAAAAGTACATTTAGATGACCCTCAGCCTCTTCTTTTTTCGTTAAAGGACGCACTCGAACAAAAACACGAACATTTTCCACTTCAGTTTGTACGTCTGTTTTTGAATTTGCCATTTCTGATAATTATTTACGAAACTAAAAAAATTAATCAATATTGTAGAAATTTAGGTTAGGGTCATCTGTCAAGTTGACAGCTACAAAAAGCGCGGAATTTGAATCTACGTCAAGTTGCAATGTACGAGGTACTAGCAAAAAGTAAGTCACCGGATTTAACATTATTTATAATTTATAAACAAATTCCAACTATGAGACTAATTATAGAAACGCACAAAAAATAGATTGTGATTCATACTCGTAAAATACTTTATTGCAAGCCAAAGCCACTTGAATGAGTTATTAAAGTTTTTGATGTTGTGATAATGATAAGGACTAGCAGTAGGTATATTAAATAAAGATAAATCAAACCAAAACAAATCGTAACAAATAAGGGAAAATATAATATTTAATTAAACACTTCCCGGTAATCTGATATTTGTATTAAATAATAATTTAATTAATACTGAGATTAAAACTGGTATAAAATAGGGCTCGAATGCGTGAAAAATCAGTTCATTCTGTGCCTTCCAACCTAATAAGTGAGTAAAATAGTAGGTAATAATTTAATTAAAAATGCTGTTTTTAGCAAAATGAAAGCCGCTTTTTTGCTTCTTTTCGTTCTTCTACCGGCAGTTTTCTGCTACTACGCTCACCCAAATATCCACTATTTCCCGGCTAGAATTAATTACAGAAATGCTCCGGCTAAATCCTGGGGTACTTTATTCCATCGCCTCCACCTCGCCAGTAAACGTTGCCCCAACACATTTGATGAAAGTTGTATCAACGATATCATAAATGGAGCTGGATCAGATGAAACGTATTTGAACGGTGGTGATAACCCCGGAAAACGATGTGTGAACACATTTGATGAAAGTTGCTCCAATGGTGACATCAACGGTGCTGGATCTGATGATGATTGGTTGCACGGAGATGATAATCCTGGTCGTCGCTGAAAATTTCGTGTAGAATAAATTTCATATCAGAATAAATTTTATTGTGAACATTATTTCTTGTTTGATATTCGCCATTTTGTCGGCACTGATGAACGAGTTTTGTGTGATTTAAGTGATTGTATCTGATGAACAGGTGGTAGTAAGATTCGAGCCAGTTTTTCTTGAAATGCCTGAGGTAACGGAAGTCATACAACATGAAATTTACCCGCGCTTTGTATCGAGCAAATGACTTAGGAGTCTTTTTTTCCACTTTCCAATTAAATCTTTTGTTACAGCGCGATCTAGATTCCTAATTTTCGAATAATTGCGACAAAGTTTAATTCCGAGACTGGTTCAACAGGTTGATGGAATTACATTACCATCGGTAGCTCATAAGCGCAGCAATACGGTTGCAGTTTTTAAACAGATTAGGCCTCAATGGGCCATCAACAACATCAAAGTGGTTGGCGCCGTAATAAATTTGAAATTTCTTCAGAAAACTAAAAACGCCGGAAATAAGAGCGTGAGGCTTCTAAGGCGCCCAATTTCCGGAAGCGGTGCACATTGAATTAAAAACAACTCAAATATTCAAACCTCTGGCCTGATAGGGGGCCATTTTCGAAATGTCTGGCGCCATTCCTAACCACTTTTCTCAATCCATAAATATTTATGCAAATATCATAATCGCTATAATAAACTATTTCCGGTACGAAGATTTCGAAAAAGAAAATATGTTGTATTACGGTTTTCTTTCCGTACATAATTTGTGTTTATTGCTGACTGGCCAACTTTGGTTTTATATTTCTTTATCACTTTATTGCGCGGATATAAACATCAAAATAAGCTTTGATTAAGGGAGATCCACTTCATTTAACCATTCACAACAATGCATTGAAATTTTATAGCGACATATTCCACATTCCTCAGTTTTATGAAATTTAATTTCAGTTATAATGAGGTTCGCGCACAAGGAAAAAATAAAGAAGGAAGGTAAATAGAACTAACTCGGATCTATGTATATAAGATTTAAAAATGAAACAATATAAAAACTGTTAAGGTTTTAATGATTTTAATTCTTGTCTTAATTAGCTGATAGAAAAGTAATTATAGAAGGTTTTTCTGGAGCTCATTAGGTAAACCATTGCAGAATTTGCACTACAATTACTACGCTGACAACATGCACTCAGTCATTAAATCATTCGAAAAAGAAAAAATAATTTTATACTACTTTGTTCTCCTTTACCCTATATATTTAATAATGATAGTCATGATCGAATTAATTTTTTTATAACACTGTGTAAGGTGTCACTATAGAAGCGATCACAAAAACATTCTAGAATGCTGAGCATTATTTAAATACGTTTTTGTTCATTGAGACTAAATATTTGAAACCGACAAGTGCAACATACAGGCTGTCCCAGCGAGTTGAAAAAGTCCATTAGTGACCTTTAAATGGTAAAATAAAAATAAAGTTGAATAGGACATTGACAGATTCTAATCTAGTGCATCACCTAAAATTATTTTTATTCCCAAAAATAAATTACGAAACAAACTTGTGTTTTTTTTTAAATGAAACTTGGCATTTTTGGATCTAGCCTTTGAAAAAAAACAATGTTTTTACGGTAAACTTTTATTAGTCGATTTCGCTTAGTTTTAGAAATAAGACGTTTTTTTTTGACAAAAACAGGCACAAAAACTAACTAACTAGAACAAATTTTTTCTTACTTCTGCAAAGAAGAAAGAGCAGAATTTAAAGCTGTAGCAATTTTTCAGTGTTTTGCAATTGTAAAGATTAATTAATTAAGAAATTTGTTAAAAGTTAAATAACTTAAAAAATTTAAATAGAACACCCTATTTTTTATTTTTGCATCTAGTAGATTGATAAATTGTCTGTCTAAAAAAATAAACTTTTAATGTCTAGAGTTGATAAATAAAAAGATATTTAACATTCAATATTAATTGTAGCAACAATGCCTATCCATATCTGGGCATTGTTGATACTATGGCAACCATAGTAATTCCACCACGGATCACTTATCCGTTGATTTATCTAGAGATTGTAAAACTCGTTATAAATACTGAAATTCGAATTATTTGATTGTAAAAATAAAGAATTATGAATTCAGTTTAACACAAATGTGATTATTAAGTGATATTTCTTCCATCTCTTGTGCAACTGTGCACTTTTTGGCTACTGAAACAATAGTAATTACTTTTTTAATGTTTAAAGTTTAAATATCTTTTTAGTTATTGATTATAAAAACCTAAAAGTAAATAATTTTAGAAAGACAATTTAATTAATAATCTTTTAAATGCAAAAACAATAAATAGGTGTTCCATTAAAAAATTTTTATTGAACTTTAAACAAACGCCTTCATTTTTTTATCTTTGCAAATGCAACACACTAAAAAAATGTTAAACCTCATAGCTTGTACCGTCTTATTTGCGATAGTAAAAAAAATATTTGTACATGTCTTAGTTTTAAAAAGTGCATGTTTTCGTCAAAAAAACCGTCTTATTTTTAAAACTATGCAAAATTGACGAAAAAAAGTTTAGTTTTAAAAATATTATAATAAAAATCTACATCCAAAAACGCTAAGAAACATATATATGTTTATATGGTGTTTCATTTAAAAAAACACAAGTTTCTATTGTATTTTGAGACACGCTGTATAGTTGAAAATAATTTTAGGCGATGGATAGATATATATTTATTTTAATTTCACCAAAGTCACTAATGGACTTTTTCAACTCGCTGGGACACACCATGTATCTTTTATATAATACAAATACAGTATTATTGATAAAAAATCTTTTTTTAAGTAATTAGATACTGAGATAAATTTAAAAGATTTCTTGAGCCAGAACTAGTAATAAAAATGATTAAGAAGAAATCTCATGATTTCAAGCAAATTATTAATGATCAGAAAAAAATGTATAAAACACCAAAATAAATACCAATTTGTTGGTTTTCCCAAAAATTTTGTTAAAGTACTGTAAATTCTTTTCTTCTGTTTTATTAAATTTTAGAATTCTTTCTCTCATTCAAGTTGCAATTTAAAATGTAGTATAGTAGCATGATAATTTCCAAAACCCCAGGGCCAGGGCTTTGTTGTTCCACTATAAGCATTATTTTTTTATTAATTAAATTTATTACTCGAAAGATAAATAAGTACAACTTTTTAATTTTACATTTAATTTCATTGTACTCCACTGAAAATTAATTTAATTTAATTTGAAATTAACTAAAACAGCATATTGAAAGTTTAGCATTCGGTTTTTTCCTCTTTAAGCACCCATAATGACACATATTCTTTATTAAAAGTTATAAAAATACGTGTTGCTAGGTAAGTTTATTTAATGCGTTCAACCAGATTTGCTATATTTTTTATGTTATTGAAAATTTAAATCTGTATGACCGAAAAAATTTAAACGCACACCGCGTGTTTACACTTTTAAAACTCTAAAAAATGCCTTGGCATTCTAGTACACCTCAATTTATCCAATTTTTATCCAAAATCGCACATCGATACTGTTTCAAAATAAAAATTGTATAATATATTCTTTTTGTTAGAATATTGAATGAAAATACCTCAGTCTAATAACAGATGTTATTTCTATGCTTTATCAGATTTTTCATAATTTTAGTTTGCAAAAGAAGAAATAATACAGGTGCACCAGAATTCGCGCCCTAGATAAAAATGCTATGTATGCTATGCTATGCTATGTAAAAATGCTATGCTTACTTTTGGTATCCTTACCAAGAACATGGAAAAAATGTTAAAAAAATTCTATCTATAAAGATTTCGAAGTTATGAGAGTTTAAATTTTGCACTTTAACTCTATTTATTTCTGTTTGCTACAGGCTATTAGAATAGGAAACAAGGAAGCTGTCAAGCTTCGTAAATTGTTATTTGTGTTTTTTATTGGTAAAATGTTTGTACCTTTAGTAAATAAATATAAAAAAACATATACAAGATCATCAGTGTCATTAAATAGCCACGAGAAAAGACATAAAAAAATGTCTACTGTCAAAAAATAAATGGCAATTTTTTTTTATGTTCCTGGTATCTTATCTTACTTGAAATTTTTCTCTCCCAAAAGAATTATGCATTATAATTCTAATTAATGTAGTAATAATTAAGGAAATTAGTTTTTTAGCACGTGGCGTAATGTTTGTTCCATGAACTTTAAATTTCCCCACTCATTATTAGTAAACAATGATTTGTTTGTTGTGATTTTTTCACGTTTTTCCTAGTACTATGAGTAGTAATACTCCAAACTGTTCCATATTCATTGATTAATGAGAGAAAAACGTGTTTGTTGTGTAATAAGTTTCTGGAAACCGCAAATTTGGTGGGACGTGTGATGAAGTTTCAGACATGTCAGGACCATCCCATCCAGTCGAAGAATTTGACATTTCGTATCTTGTTTATCGTAGACATTTTCAGTTATATGAACTTCCGGACGCAACAGGTGCGGAATGCGCCCATACACAGGTCAGGTATGAGAAATATCGGCCCGAGATCGATTCCCTTATTTCCGTTTCCGGCTGGACAGCAACGCATGAAGAAATCCGTCAACAAAAGAAGAGAAGCGAAAAAACTGTTTACAACTCGACTCCAGGTGACGTAACGTCGAAGAATGCGAAACCGCAGCTTGTACAGGCCCAACTTCCACAGCCTAAATCCGGTACTGGTCAAGCACAATCGGTACCATCCTACTGCGAGCTCTCCGCTGCTACATATCGGACTTCTTTCACGACCGGCTTTAAAAGCGGTCGCCGGAAATCAGATTGCTGTTAGATTTTTCTAGTCTTGTTTCAAGTTCTCTCGTAAGTTAATAAGCGTGGGCGACCGACACACCAAAAAATCGCAAATATGTCAACAAAATCAGACTCCTGAGAGACCTCTTGCCATCGCACAATTTACTACTTGTTAATTGAAACTTTTCAATCCGATCGCCGGACATGATTGACTCAAATTATATGGTACTCCACAAATACCACAAGCTTCTCATTCAACGACAATTTATGACCTACAGTGCACACAAACGTTGTAATACAGGACCATCATTTTAATTTGCAAGATTTAACCTTGAATAAGATAATTCCATCAAAGACACATTTTTAACATTTTATTCGTCAATTGTTTAATTGGTATAACTGGAATTATCCTAATTATCAGTTTTAAGAACAAGAAAGGAAATTATTAAATTAAATGAGGGAAAGTGGGTATTTGATTGAAGACGACTTAGTCGATGGGCCTATTTATAAATGTGATAGTGTCGGAATGGTAATAACAAATGGTGTGTAATTAGTGTAATTGGAGCTATTACGAAATGAATAAATGTGTAAAACTGAAGTACGTCAATAATTAAAAACAAACTATTAATCGAGCAGATATCAGAAATAAACAAAAGTATTCGCCTTTCACTTTTTCTGTTGGCCATTGAACAAAGAAGGAGCTAAAGTTGGTAACTGGTAGAACGGCAGTTTACGTTTGAAAATACGTTTAGTAAAATGTGTAGTGTTGTAGCACGATACGTATGAATGAAAATTTCCAATAACAAGAGTACGACTGGTTGTACCATTCATAAATCCGTCCACCCTGTACAGGCGGCTCTCACCTGAGCGACAGGTGTGCGCTGCTGTGCAAAAAAAGCAAAAAATCTTACGCAACCGTGTTGGAGAGTTTGTTTTTTGAGTGTGATTTTGCGATTGAAAGGGTGGTTGTGTCACCCCGGCGAAAATCCCGTTAGTGGTACTGCGAATTGTCGTGTTTTGTGAGTGCGTTAGCGTCTAGGGGGCATGCCTGGTCCCTGATCTGTCTCCATTCATGCCTTCGAACGAGCGAGCTAGTAGTACGCTCTGTGAAATGATCAAAGTAGCACTAAGGCATAGTCTTAGCGTTACGCAATTCATTCATATCGTATCGAAGTCGGTACGCGAGTGATAGCTGTTCGTGGTTGGATTGTGGAATAGTGCGTTGAAATTGCTGTGTTTTTACCAATACTCGACTGATCGGATGGAATTTTTATATAATGAATTTCGAAAGTATCGTCATTTTAGTGCTTTTTTCAATTCACGGCCTCTGCTCGAGATTACCTTTGGAAGTTTTTCAACATCATCCGACTGAACATTACGTACATCACCACAGACTCAATCACAACATTGGCGGATTTCATCGCAAGAAAAACATCGATTTCACCAACGTCAAAATATTGTACCAAGTCGGGGTAAGAAAAGAACCCACCGAATTATTTATCATTCATCCTTACATTTAAATTTTAAAACAACAGCTTGGAAGATGTAGTAAATCAATCAAGTGGAAAAGGCCCAAACGGTCCAGTTGGTCGCAATATGTAGTTCAAAAAATAATTGTTTACATTGCGGTAATTCCAGATTCTAGTTTGATGGAATTATAAATGACCGTTTCCTCGATAAAAATTCCTCAATTACGAGTTTTTTCTTCTTCTTCTTCTTCTTCTTCCAGTGAAAAGTAGACAATTTACTGCGGAAACACTAAACAAAGCCTGCAGTAACAAAATAGAAAGATCGGAGGATATCCTAATGGCTCCGTAAAAATCATCAAGCAATAATTACAACTTAGCATAAAAACCAATTAAACACATTTAACAAATAATAAAAATACAATGTGCCGCAACGTATTAAATTTATGAAATAAGATTGGCTGTTTCCTCTCTTCTGTGTTAAAAACTTTGATTTAATTCAAACCGATTCAAAGATTGATGACCCAACCGAATTAAGAGGGAAAAACAAATCCGGAAATTGAAACATCACAAAAGTAATTTATCCGTACTTAATGTGAAATTATTAATATTTAAGTGTGGTGGTTTTTATACCAAATTACTGCATTATAGCTTGTGTCAGACTATCGGAATGTTCTTTGTTTCTTTGCCATACTCGAGTATGGACATCAATAAAATTGCCTGATGCTAGTGGTACAACATTCTTGTTTTCCCCGCCGAAAATTACGTCAAAATCGGGTGTCGATCAAATTTTTTAAGTACGGGTCTGATTGTCCTCAATTAAAGCAATGAACAGTTGGCCACCTACGCTTTCGATACTTTCACATGACGATCGATTCGAGATTGGATTTAATTAATTAATTTATCTGTTTATCTTTTTTGCATGAAGGACTGAAAGGACTTCCTGAGGAAAGGTCGAAGCGATGTTTATGTGTAGTACACGTATAGGTTTTATAGTAAAGCTTGACAAAAGATTGTGATGTTAAAAGAGCGGAAGTACCGGAACCCAGAACGGGCAAGACACTGATTCTTAGCGAGGTCCTAAATCATTGCAGCCCATTGTGAAGACCTCAATGGGGAGGAAGTGAATTCAAGCGACATACCTACGTATCCGCATTTTTAACTAGCAATATTTACAATAGCAATAGTTGCGCTCTACGAAAAAAAGTCAATTTTTACCAGTGTACCGATGATAGTCTGGGAAATTACACCAGATCCGGTATTAAACGGGTTTTACGAAACTCCTAAAATAAGAACAAAAATCGTGTTTTTTAAAAAACTATTTGATGGTACTTGGCTCCGCCTCTAAATACAAGACGTCATTAATTTCATCTCGTATCTCCTTATCGATGCTTGAAGCTAAATTTTAAAGCCCGGTAGTTAATTTATGTTTATACCATCAGATTTAATCTCCGAATCTGTCCGAGTCAGGTAGCTGGCTACTAATTGCAAACCATTCTCGGAACAATCGTAGCGTTTTAATTTTCGCGCTAAAATGGCGCCGGATTTTAATTATCGAGATAGCGAGATATCCTTTCCCATGGCGAAATGGAGAAGGAAAGCTTCCGGTGGTAGAAGAGCATAAATCTGAGTCTTCCGGGGCAGAGGGAAGGGGGCTGATGGAGGGTGCCAGCATTGTGCTGGGCGGCTGCCTGGCCCACGACTAGCCCAGCAACTGGTCGATTTTCCCACGGCTGGTAAAGACAGACCAGACGCAAGGTGTACGATTGTGGGGCACCCCCATGAACACCTGTACCGTGTCGGCCGGCCGGCCGGCCGCCCGCCCGCGCCCTTGCCCCTCGATATTGTTTTCACCATTCTTCAAACTTGACGTCTTCCACTAATTTAACGACCCAAGATTGATGATATGGCTTTTTGTTCGCAGACGACCGATGCTGATCTACCCGAATGTGGACCTAGAGCGATCTGCAATAAACTAGACATGTACGACACCCCCTGGATTGAGAAACAATGCAGATGCACCGGGGACAGGAAGTGCCCCCTAGATCTCCAACCTGATGATGGCTACACCTTAGCTGACAAAACCAGGCAGTATAAGCTCTGCGAACCGGTCAAGAAAATACCAAAATGCAGGTACGAGCTATTATCGTATGTTTGGTTGCATAAAATTTTCAAAAATCGGATATCGACATATTGGAAATTGCTTTTCTTGCATGAGAGTAAACGAGTTGAGAAAGCGTCGTCCATTCATATTATCTGTTTCCTCTACAACTGAGGTGCGGCAAAATTAATTATTTTCATTAAACTCAGTCACGATTCAGATAAACGATATTACATCAATGAATAGTTTTCGTTTGATTTGATTCAAGGAAAATCGCATGTCCTTGTCCTGATTATATTCAACTTTCTTGGAATTTCTATGTAATCATTAATTTTATTATAATCTCGTACACGATTGTCCATTTAAATCGTTTCCAGTTTCGCCGGAAGCAATAGCAACTTTAAAATTTCAATCGGAATCAACTTGAATCTACTGAACTTAATTAGATATGACTTATATCCGGTTAAAAAAACAAAAAAGATCGGCTTTTTCTCTAGACTAGTTAATTTGTTAGTTGTGGCTGGTTTCTGATGATAATAACTACAAAAACTTTGGGATTTCAACGGGAAAATGTCGGTCAGGAATGAGGAATGTTGATTAGTAAATTATTCTGAATACTCCAAATTCAAAAATTGGAGTAGATATTTGTCATCATATTAAGACACAATACAGTTCTCACAAGTACACATTTCTTATAACGGAACTTTTTCGACTTCCGAGGCCTAAAGGCATCCGTTTTTAGATGATCCACTATATGGACTAATGGTATTGTAATTGTTGGTACCCAGTAGCACTCAAAGCACGTGTTACTTTCCTTTCAAATTAACCAACATAGCAAAAAGTATTGAAATACGGAAGTTAAATCGTCTTGTTGTGTCATAAAATGAAAAAAATGATGACATAAAATTCATGATCGATAATCAGTGACCGATTTCGACCTTGTGTGGCCTCATAACTTCATTCATGTTTAATATACCAGGATCAGAGAAAAAATCCTAGTCATTACATAAGTATATCCTTTCAGAGCGTCGAACACCTGACTTTTGTGTGTCATTAGTACACAATACACAAGACTGATAAATAATTCATTTGAAACTATAGATAATAATTCGCCACCTGTTCCGTTTCAGATTTTTCAGGGATACGACTTGGACTATAACTCTCTACACGAACAACGTGACAGAACAGATCGTCCATTGTCATTGTCCGAAAAACTCAATGACGTATCTTACGAAACGTCAAGCTTTGCACATGCCAAACGGCCAAATCGCTTTCCAGTACTACTTCTCGTGTTCACCACAAGCTGTAAGTTTTTACAAATCTGGAGTAAATTAATAATTATGTGAAAATTTCAGAGACTACGATGTCAACGGAAGGAGCCTTGTCGGTTGTTCACAGTGCGTAAACGTCAAGAATTTTTGGACGAAGTGAATGTTAACAGTTTGTGCCAATGTCCTCACGCGCATCGGTGTCCGCACCATCACATGGATTATGGTGTGATAGCGGGCAAAAGTTACACAGAGGAAGCTATTAAAACGTATAGTGGTTACTGCCTGCCAACTTAGTACATCATTGAGATTTAAACGATTACCGTTTGAGCTCTCCGATATTAATTTTTTTGTGTCTTTTTCATTCTGTAAATAATTACTATTTTAATACGTGAAATAAACAATTCCGGTTGACATATATCGCCATTTGTAAAGACATTGTACAATATCTTAGTTAAGTGACGTTTGAAACGTGAATAATAAATTATTTTATTATACTAGGTCAAGTCGAATGCCTCATTTGATATTTGAAATTTTTGTACAATTTTATGTTATTTTTAATATGTATCAGTGTACAAACGTATATTATAAATTTATGTTATTTTTCATCACGACTTTTCTTCCACCCCTCGTATATCTCGATCCAAAAAAATAATAATTAATATATAAAAATATTTTTATTTCAGTCACTGATTAAACGCGTAAACATTAAAATTCAATATTAACATTTTACCTTATCAAATAGTTTGGTATAATTTGAAATGATTGCATAATTCAGTAAAAATAAATAAAACAGTCTCAGGCAACCAATAATACACAGTGTATTTTGTGGTGCCTAAGCATCACCAGTCTTAATATTGGGTTAAATAATTTTCCGAAGTTTTATTTTTAGTTTTTATAGCAAATTTCTTTGTATACTTATTAGCAGTTGTTGGTTTTTTGTCGTGTTAAATAAAACAAATAAGTAAATTTCTTCATCATGTTTATACGATAAATAACTAAATGTATTATATTAATACTTTAAAAAAAAATGAAAAATTATTTCACGTATGTCAGAAAAACGTAAGCTGTGGGTTAAGCGGCCAAAAACCTTTTGCTGTAAAAACATTAAGTGCAGTTTAAGATATTAAAGATATTTGCTTTTACCGCAAGCGTACGCATATACCTTTAAAGGATTGTAAAACCGCGGAAATGCAGACGTAAAAACAAATTAAATTTATTATCGTTTCAATTATTTTTGAGTTATTCACAGGTGTTGATTAAGTTCTTATTGTTGGAGTTAAAAAAGTGATCATTAGAGAAAAATTCGCTTTGGAACCGGTAGTCAGCTATTACGAAAAAACTAGAAATTTGGTAATAGTAATTACGAATTAGTAACTGGATTCAGGCCATTTAGGAAGTTTGGTGTGAAATAACACTTTTACTCGAGCTTTTAAGCTTTTTTAATTGACGCATTGTTTCCTGCAACAGATGGGTTTTCCACTCCATTTCTTTTTTAAATAAAGCATTTCTGTGGTTATTGCAAACCGCACAATTTACGGAAGGTCGAAATAAGAAAAAAAATAAACGATTTAGTATCTATTTTTTGTAACTTTCTCAAAAACTAAAATATTGATTCAAGTGTTTAAAAGTTCGATCTAGAAACCTACATGAATACGAACAAATGCTGTTTTAAATTCCTATAATGGATAGTACCGTTCTGAATTGCGCAACCATTATAGCATAAATCATTAAAACAATTGGAAGTGCATAGTTCTAAGTAAGAGATCAAAGTAATCTCTAAAAGGTAGAAGTTTAGATCGAAATTTATTTCCCACGATCTTCGTAAATCACCGTGAACGGTATTTAAATTCGTAGGAAGAGAATTCGTATTTAAGTATTGTCCTGGTAAATTACCTCCAGCATTCAGCAAAACGTCCAGAAATTAAGTTAGTTTTTTCATAAATACAGTTATACTTTACAATTATACAGGGCCAAATTAAATCACTTTTTATCAAAATCGTGATTTTAGGTCAAAGATGAATGAAATCAATTTTTCATTTCCAGAAGTGGTGCAGAACTGTACCAAAAAACCAACCGAAACTGAATCGGGTTTTATCAAATTAATTCCTAAATTGATTTTTTTCCTCTAATACCACAGCACAAAAGCGCCATCACAAAGGGATCAAGGCGACACGTGTATTTTTGAGTGGAATTATAATTTCGGTCGTGCAATTGGTTTTATTTTTATCGAAAATCTCAGCGGGATTCAGTTCGCAGAAGCTAACAGGACAGAATATAGAGTGCGCAGATGTCGCATTTAAATATCTACAATATAAAATACTGTATTATAAAGACATTTTGAAGTCCGTTATTTTATTATGTTTGTGACGAACCTCGCAATAAATGTCCAGTTATCGGTTACAGAAGTTTTGCAATTTAACAGACGCCGGGATTAGTACCCCGTAAAACAGCCATTAAAATGACATAATACCAATTTTGGTCCTCGAACTGACAAAATCACGGCACGAACTAGGGCATTTGCAGCTCTGATTTCCTTGTGTAGGATGCGTACCCAAGGAAAAGTAAAATATCTGTAACAGTTACAGTTAGGCGCACGCGAACGCAAAAAGTCGCGAAAAAAATTATTAATCTCGATTCATGGATTATATTTCATGAGCGCCTACACAACTTAACGCAAGTAGTACATCGTCTTCTCTACTTTTCGTAATTATCATCACAGTAATGTTATTGAGTAATAAAATTTAACAAAATCGATGTTTTATTACCGAAACAAAACACAACTGTTTCGTTTATTAACCTAATTCAGAAATTAAAAATCCTTACACTATAGCTTGATGACTTTTTAATAACGTTCCCGTTGTTCAGTGGCGTACCTGGTATTAGGGGCGAAAAAATCACAAAATCTCAATTAAAAGAATTTGCTGAAAAAGTGTGATACTTCAAGTGGATCATTGTGGGAAATCGGTATTCGTTAAAATTGTTTTTACGAATTTGTTTACAGTTAGAAGTAACAATGTTGTTGGTTGAATTGCAAGATTTGTTTTATTGGCCCGGCTAAATCTGGGTTACCTCCATTTGTATTGCAAGTGTAAAATATTCTTATTAAGTAGAACAATTTGCTCTTGAAACTGAAAATAAAATGACCGCAACCATATTTTCTTGTGTATGTAGAGTAGCGAGTAACGACATATAATTAGAATTAATTGACTAATGCAAATTTTATTTAATTTTGTGGCCGTCCCAGATTTGTCGATCTGAGAGCTTTCGCATTAAAATAGTGTTATCTATATCCGTGACAAACAAGTTAAATTAGATTACAATTATTGTGTTTAGCTTTCAATAATGTTAGCCAGGAAACAAGAAACATTTAATTTATTTAAGAAAAAGAGCTAATGCACTATGAGTGTTAAAATTGCGACCTGGAGCAAGGAAATCTGTATTTGCGTGCAACCTAAAGCACTTGTAGCTAAAAAAATTAAAAATTATACTCTACATCAAATCATAAAAGATGTAATCAAAGGATTCGATTGTTGAAACGCAGCCAAGGCGTTAATTGTTAATTTTGCCCTAACTGTACAAAAAAATCATTCAGATGATAGATTAAGATTTATGATCGTTGTTAAAATTTCAGAAAACTCACGATCACCAATCAAATTCGGCCTAGATACCGTCCTGATAGAGACTGTCATGAACCTATGTAATTTCAGTCGTGATAATCATGAACCATTGATTAATTCCGTAAAATAACTCTTTGTTCTAGGAAGATTTTCCGGGATGGAAAAGTGAAAACCGAGTGTCATCTAACAACAAAGATACTTTGTTCGGATGTGGGTCAATGGTAATAAAAGATTCAACATTTGGTTTGCGTGGTATAAAGTGCACTCAACCATAATAAAGTGGTCATTGAATTTATGTACCTCGTTCAAGACTAGCAAATATGCATAAATTGCGATAAATTAACCATCACTTTTATGATTCTCAATCAACAATCTCAATAATTAATTTATTCATTCAGCCGATCTCTTCGCCGTGTTTAAGGAAAATTAATGGAAATCGAGGCAAAGTGTGATTGGGTCTTCGACATCGCCAGTCTTCCTAATTGGTTGGTCGTGGCATTGTTCACTTATCACTAGAAAGAGCTGCACGCCTAGTAAATATAAGCTTGACCTTAACTGTATTTTCACCATATAAAACTTCTTTATATTATTCGAAAATATGGAAACACGAAAAATGACACACCAATTACCCTCTTGTCTCTTGCAAACACCGACAAAGCCACCTGTCAAATGTCAATCACAACACCCATGACAAATGACTGCATCCCATTCAAAAAAAAATCATTTACCGCTAAAGTTCATAAACCAAAATTTTAATAAAATTACATTCGATTAAATAATCAAAACAATTACGCTTTGACATAAATAACGACAATGGAACTTTTACTCAAATAATACCTGCAAAGCATGAAATAATCTCTGGTAGCCAACAATAATAGAATCATTAATGATAATGAAAATAGCAAGCAACATAATTGCAGATGCTACCGGGATAAACGCAGATTGTGAATGCATTTAAAGTACAATAATAAATGTTTCAAAGACGATTCGAAATGTTTCCTGTTCCTAATTCCCCCATTTACAATTAAATTTAAATTAAAAACCCTATCTTACTTAGTCACTTTAAAAATGTGTAACAGTTAAAAATAGAGCAGTCGGCACCCTTCTACCCCCGAAACAACTAAATTAAATCAAAAAACTGCCTGAGCTTGAGTTTTTAATGATAAGTCGGCAGATGAGATTCTAAAACAAAAATGATGAGTTTTAAAATTGTTTAGTCTTTAAAAGGCGGCCGGAGCAAAATCTCTTCTGGGAGTTCCAATGTAAATGTCTACCTCTGTATTTGAAAAACTACTACAGATATTTTTATGAATTTGGTAGCATGTGAAAGAGAATATTTTTTTTCTACATTTTGACTGTTTTAAAATTGCGATAGGTTATCTACAAATTGTAATAAAGGTAGAGAAAGTTTGAATAAAAGTGCGCAAATTAAAAAAATACATTTTAAGACGTTTTTCCGAACTTTTAAAACAGTCAAAATGTAGATTGTTGTATATTAAGGTGACAATTTCAAGTCCGGTAAAAAAATATTTATAAATAACACCTCTACAGAGGTAGAATGATTTGGAATCGAAAATCGAGTGAACACAAGATTATTTACAACCCCCACATAAAATGTAACCGCAAACAATTAGACCCAAATTTACAACCACACCCGCGGATAAGCTGATGACACAGATGTCATGAATTTCTAAAAGAAGATTTTAGAGATTTTTAAAATTGGTTTACAGTTTAATTTTTAGCTTTCGCGTCAAAGAAAATTATAATTTCATTACAATTGTGTCGTTGTACATATTTTTTTATTGCTTATTCTGAATCTTTATTAAAAAATAATTGACCCATGTTTTTGTTTTGTTTGTCTCGCGTTGGAGAAGAAGCTAAGTGCTGAAAAGGGGGAACATAAAATTGTTAAACGCTGCGGACACAATTTTTACAATTACTTTGTTCCAAGTAAAATCCGAGAATTTATATTATAAGTGAAGCTGTTCGTAGCAAATTCCGAAAAAATTTTTCTTCTGGTTTTTAAAGACGAGCTTAATTTGTTCTAATAACAAATTTAAATATAATTAAATAAATTAGTTAATTTCAGAGCTTTTGTCGTGTGGAAATTGGCACTCTTTGAATGAAGAAGACTACAAAAACTTGTATTAATTTTCATCTTGGCTACTGGCCTAAATTTTGAGCACAAAGACTTGATTTCCCTTAGAAAATCAAAATAGCTGTTCTGAAAGCCAGTAATTTTGATGATTAAAAATTGAATAAGAAAATTTGTGTTAATCACTTTTTATTTATTTATTCATGGTATTTGAATGGTCAAAGTAACCGAAGTTATTGTTGTATTTAATGAGATATTTTCCAACATTTGTAAACAGCAAGCTGACCGCGTTATTGTGACGTTTAATAATGAATAGCTTAATGATTACTCCTGTACTCTTGTGTCTGTGCAGTTAACAATAACATTTGTGATAATATTCAGGTTACAAAAATAATGATAGTCAGCATGAAATATTTCCCAAGATATCTAGGTACCTACTCATTCTTTCTTAAAAAAAGTAGCTGAATTAAATTTGATAATGTCTGTGACTGTGAGACAATTGTCAGTTGTGGACGAAAAAATTTAATTAAGCGAGATTTATTCCAATTTCCAAGTACTCTGAGTAAATTAGTAAGCACGTTTAGACCGTAACTGTAACGTACAGTGTGACAAATGCCTTCGTCATATTTGTTAAGACTGAAACCTAACGGAGTGAGAAAATAGAAAATGCCAAGATTTTCGGCAAGTAATGACCACAAAGATCGTATCGAGATTCAATCAGCGACTAAAGTAGCACCCAGCACCCCGATTGGGCCCGCGGCATCGCAAAGTGTTTTAACTCTTTTGTAAAAGCTCTGGGCCGGCGCTTCTGCCGGAATTCGGCGCAAGAATAGTACCGGAGGGAGTGAATTGGACGCTTTAAGTACGGTATCATTGGTTAGGAAGTGGGTTAGCTGTTGGTAAACCGCTTGCATCGCGTACATAGTGCATGAAGCTTCTTCCGCGGCACAGACCTTCGCAAGCCTCCGCAAGTACCACCGGCTTAGTACCACCAAGGACGCGGCCGCGAACAACCTCAAGAAAATTGACGGAGCCGCGGAAATTGATCGACTATTTTGGTCTGCAGTTCCGACAAATTTCATAATGCGCGTCTTTATTTTCGTTGCAATTCTGTGCGCGGTTCACGTCGAGTCGCAGTTTTGGAAATACCCCCAGCAACTGATTTCGACCTGGCTGCGCCAGGGCAAAACCGGAAGTGATAAAGTGACGACGATTTCGCCGGCCACCGTGGCCAAAATCACGACCAAACCTTCGGTCACCACCAAGGGAGTGCCCCTCAAAAGCGACAGCAAGAGGCCCACCAAGGCCAAAACCACGATGGGGGTTACCACGGTGAAGACCACGATGGTACCGGTGACAACCACGAAACACAACGGGACTGTCACTACCAGGAAAATTATTTCGACGTCCAGCGCTGCTACCGAGACTAGCACTATCGTCGAAACTACCACCCATGAAGTTACAGCTACGACGGAAGAACCAAGAGAAAATCAAAGAACGCACGATTTTTATCTCAGCAAAAGGGAAAAGCCGCAAGTTAAAATCGCCTCCAATATCAGCCAGGTGAGTGCTATATGGACGAAACCAAAAACTAGACCAATTAATTTGCAAACGGTTTTAATTACGCCACTAGCGGATTTTACAAACTTTATTTGCCCCAAATTTTCTGTTCGTGAAAGTGAACTGAAATAATTTTGTGCAGGATACTCGATGTTATTTCAATTTATTTTTCTCGAATCGATGTGAAATGATACTGCAAAATCCGAATTCACTTTCAATGCTTGTCAAATTCCTTTGATCGGTATGACAATGAAGCAAGAAAAATAGAAAACAGTAGTTCAAGAATTTGATAAGGTTGAATTAGCAACGGTTTTACATAAAAAAACTACCGTTATCATTCGGCTTATTATCAAGCCAAAAATATCAAATATATGACTTTGATTAGACACGATTTGAGGATTATTCGTGGGCGAATTTCTATATCCCATATTCGGCGAGTCAATTAATCTGAGTAAAAATATTTAGTGGTGGTAACCTAAGGTTGGAACGGTTATGCCTGCGGAGAATGAAGGGAACCACACGAGCATGTTGCACTCGTATCACGTTTGACAAAATCTGCTGGGCAACGCTTCCCGACTTTAAAAAATTTTGCTTACATGCGATAAATTTGCTCGTCCACCGAGAAGATTAGTACGATGCAGCTCAATGACCCAAGTCAGATCAACCACGACGGACGTTGGATGCCGTTGCCATTATACTTTGATATGCATCATGGTTGGCTATGCAAATTCTAATTACACACTTCAATTAGCAGGTCCGGAAGTTTTGTCCGACGCACTTTGCTCTCGCTCATCTAATCTTTGCTTAAGACAAAAGACAAAGGAGAATCGATTTTGACACGATGCACGACTGAATATTTACAACGTCGTCACGTGACATTGGCAATATTTTCTTATATTGTCACTAAAGCCGATTGTAAAAGATGAAAGTGAACTTGTTGCAGATAAAAGGATTTGTACATGACAATCGTATTTAAATTACAAATTTTTAAAGATTCGATCGCTATTTCAAATAATTTATCTTCAAAGCGCATCGTTTTGTGGACAACTTCCGTTTGTGTGCAATAGACGAGATTGTTCAACGATAATGAAGATATTCATTGTACGTGCCATTATTTGAGAAAAAATCGAATCAATCATCGGAAGTTGTCAATCATTGTAAATGTGAAGAAAAGCCTAATTAGTTTTTGATTACATTAAACTCATTAAAACAAATCAAGGAAAACAAATCATAGAAACGTTTCTGGTGCTTTTAAGCATCCGTCCTCAATGATTTTTTATGATTTTTAAGCGGCGTAACATTTGCATATATAAATATGCAAAGAGAAGCAGTACTAGATTTTTCTGTGACAAGAAATGTAAAAAGCAAGCAGCCGCCAATTTTCGTAACGCAAGTGTAATTATTCACGTTCTAAGAGACATAATTGTCAGCTAGACCGCTGCTAAAGTAGGTATTAAAGTCACTGACTAACGACAAACAGTCTTAAAAGATATTTCTTTGATTTAGTTGTCACTGATTTGAAATTAAATCGTGTGCTAACTGGAATTATCTATTCATAAATGCATTGGGCGCCCTCAGGTCTCAAATAAAAATAAAAATCGAAAATGGATCTATCCAAAGCCTCATTAGAAAATATCATATCGTGGCTATAAATAGTAAATTGTAAAATTACCATTACATAGCTCTGAACAATTATAGTAAACGATTCAAGTCCAACAACCCCTTTAACCAGAACCGTAATTACAGTGTTTCAAAAAGAGTAAGGCGTAACCAGTTAGAATTACTGATTTGGTTTTAATTTATTGATAATTTCAATTGGTGTAATTGCAAGGAGTCAACTTTGAACATCAATTAATCAAGAGAAGCTTTCCAAATATCCATTTTGATAATACCTCCTACCGTATTTTCATGATTTGGTTATAATAACTGGTTCAGGTGCATGCTGTACTAGATAATATCCGGTGGTAAAATTAATTAGATTTGATTACTTGTAATTACAAGTTCTGGTCATCATCGTGTTAAATCCGAAACATGTAACTAGCGACGTTTATAAACAAGTTATCTTAGAACCGAAAAAATCAACGCAACCACCGGTGCAGAAGACTGAGAAAAAGTGCAATCTTTCCGCACCATTACATCGGTGCAATACTATCAAGTTCAGGAACCTCCTAGCAAAATTTGGTTGACGTAATTAAAGCTGAGAGTAATTTGTGCTTGTTTCCCAGATCTACATAACAAACCGCACGGAAAACCAACCGTTTGTTTATTTTTTTAAAGAAGAATGGCATAGATAGCTACATGAGTGCATATTAATACCAGGAAGTTGAGGTATCGACGCGTTTATATGAACCATGTCAAAGCAAAAGTGGCACCTTCTTGATAACAAAGCAACAAAATGTCAGTTTTATTATACTTTTTCCAAGGTTGTAATTAATGAAGCTCCGATTTGTTCCGGTAAATATAAATAAATTGCAATCTTTTCAATTAATTTTTTCGACGCACTATGCAAATAGGAGTTTTTCCGATCGCTTTTTGACAATAAATAATGATGCATCGTGCACATACGCAACACCAAGAAGTTTAGAAAAAACTGATGATGGATGCTATCGAGCGATGATTTATTAAGACGCCGCTCACGACCCCTTTCCGAGACAAAAGCTGTGCCAGAAATGACAATTTTCCGGTTGTGGACAAAAGTGAGCGTTTGATTCGCACGCAAGTGATGTTTGTTAATTACGGATCACAGTAATGCAACGTCCTACATAGAAATGTGGGATTGTGTGACGGTTTATCAAAATACGTGTAGAACACTTTCGCTGAAGTGTCGAATTTTGCGCTAAGTGAGCGCAACGAGTTTTTTAGTGTGTGTGGTTAATTGTTAACATCGTTTTTCTGCAAGCATGTTGTAAGGTTAATTGTAGTGTGCGAGTCTACACGGAATTTTTAGTTCGCGTAACAACGTGTAAACAGCAAGGAAATAGATTTTGTACTCGATTGACTATCAATTTGTGAAATAACTTGACTGAATTGACTATGAATATGCATTTCTCATTAGAGCAAATGACAGATCGATCATCTTTAATTTATGATTAATTAACGTTTTCATTGAGGCTTAAAAATTGACAGGGTACTCGGCAGCGTATTGTAACGTAAGGCATTATGTTAGTAATTCAATTAGCATAGCATATTGATAGTCATGTGTCACGCTTTAAAACGGGTATAGAAGCATGATATTATTTCAGGCTTAGGGCAATTAAGGGGCATGAACACAGATTTTTTCGCTGGTGAGTAAAACTTAATGAAAATCTGGAAAAAAACTATAATTGAAAGTGAAAATTATTTATCACACACATCCGCATTCTATTGCAGTCATTTCAGAAGCTCATTTCCCTCATTCGCATATTAAATGTTATGACAGACATAAATACTATGATGGTTCATCGCACTGTACTGTAATCACGCAATCGCCGACACATCTGTCATAATTAAAAAAATATTTTTCAAACAAAACTACACCAACTTTAATGATCTGTTAAATTGTTAAAAGTCGGTGCTGGCGACCACACAGTAAGATACATTTTTCTCCCTAGAAAAGGACTAAAAACCCAAGGATGCCTCTGGACTAAAATACGTATCGGGTGGTGCATTCTTACACACTTGCCTCAAGCTTAGCAATTTACCGACTGCTGACTACTTATTAACACTCAAACAAAAGAAAATTTGCATCGACATGCAATACTGAACGCCAGATTTTTATTAACCATATTGCCTCATTAAAACTATTTGTTCTTATCTACAATACCCACAAAAAATAAAACGTTAAATAAACAAGGATACAAGAACTTAAATCAATATTGAATTTTTAAAGTAGATATAAAAATAACTCATTCAAAATTAAAAAATTCATTACCTTTTCTATAGGTCCATCTAGTTTAAAGTTTAAAAAAATAAAAAAACTAGAAATACTGCATACAGGATATCCCAGGTAAAGAAAAAATAAGACATTTACTAATAATTAGAAAAATGCGTTTTTTAATGAAATTAGAAAATTTAAAAATTCGTTTTATACTTTTTTTTTTTTAATTTTGTGGAATTTCGAAATTTACTTACCATTAGAAACATTTGTAACGTAAATAAATTTTTTCAATTTCTTACGGAGATAAGTGAATTCAGCAAATGTAGAAATAAGTGAGTTAACTTTTCATGAGCTTGCAAAAACAGATGAGTTAGTGAAATGGGTTTTATTTGATTTATGGCTCTAAGAAAGATGTATTTGTTTACCATAAGCTCAAAAGTCAATCTGCGTTTGTAGAAAATATTAACCGAAACTCTCAACACACATATAAGTAAAAAATATTGCTTTTTGTTCATTAATGTCACTTCTTAGGCGGGATATACGATTGAAACTTTTTCGAAATTTATATATTAAAAAAAAATGATCCCGTTTCGTTTGAAGTGAAGTCAATTTATTTTTTGCTTGCTGAAGCTGCCGCTGTATATTTACATACCCACATTAAGCTAAACGTCAACAGTAATCATCATAATTTGTCATAAAGTTTATGTTGTGTTTCCGATTAGAAATGCAAAATAAATATTTTATTAGTTTATAACATCATTTCTGATCAGATATGCATAAAAGTCATAATTAAAAGTAGTGACTTGTACATCCTTTTGACATAATTTATGGTACTAAAAGTTGTCATAGACATTGGCATACATTGAGAATTAGATAAAACATAAGCTGGTTTTGATTACCATAATGTTGGAAAATACAGTGCAAATTAACTAACAGTAAAGTAAATCTTCGTTTCGGAGCACCTAAGCCATCGTATGATTCTATCGACTTATTTGAATAGATAAAATGGCATTTTGAGAATTAAATTTCTAGCAAAAACAAAATTATAATTAGCGATCTCGCCCACACGTGTCGTGACTGACTTTAGATCGTAATCTTATTATGAGAAATTGTGTTAATTTTAAAACAACTAGTTGTGTAGTAATTGGTAAGGTTTTAAGTGATTAGACTAGAATAGAGTCATTCCGATTAGTCAAAACCGTGTTCTAGTCGCGGGTTGTGAAAATATTTTAGTCAAAATTGGAACGTTGGCCAAGTAAGGCATAAAACAATAACAAACACCACAATGCAACCACCAGATGGTAATAGGTTCTCATGAAGAATTATTATCGACCACTTAACATTATTCAATAATTTTTAACAATGAAAGCATAAAGGATGATCATTAACAAGGTATTAATAAATATTTCAGTTCTTTATGAGCGAGCTTGTAAAGTACCATTAAGTCTTTATGATCTTCCAGCAAATAGAATAACTGAAAAACTAATTACCGTCACTGTAAAATAGCAATAGTTAAATCTGGTTTAATTATTGTGCTGATTTAGTAGAAAAAACATAACTCCTGGAAACTTGAAGCAGAAAATTCTGACCTTTGTCACAAAAACAAGTTCGTGGAATGACAGTTATGATCGAAAGTAAGATAGAGGATTTTATTTTCAGTTCATTGTTGTTGTACATACCTACGCTACAACTGAAGAATCCGACTGTTCTAAAGCTGGTGAATTCAGCCAATTACTATCATTTTGCATAAATTACAGTTCAGACAAGCTACACTCGTAAAAGTGACAGTTATTTTCTGTGTGCAAATTTATCAAACTGTTAGTCTGCACTACAGACACCTCGAGGCGTTCTGCACTTCTCACAAAATCCCAACTTGTCAACAGTTAGCAACGATATGTGCCAAAACGTGACAAAATTCAATAATCGCAGTGACTCATCAAACTTTAAATTTACTAACTGTACTCTAAATTGCATCAAATTTTTATGTAAAACACCAAGCTCGCCGTTACTCGCGCACTTTTCTAGCTTGTCATCTTCGAGTTCCGCAAGATATTTGAGTAAAAGTGAGCGCTTTTGCCATTGTTGATAGATATGTAGAAATTTTATTCTGATTGAATAGATACCGTTGTGAATTTTTGAAGTAAATTGCGCTTTCTTGCACGAGCAATTATTTAGTGATAATCATGCTCGCTGTATGTGGTCTATTGTTGAAGCTATTTAAGCGTCATTTGGCGTGATGAACGGTTCTTAAGTTAAGTTCGGGAGTAGCTGCATTATTTTACTTGAAAAGTCATTGTTGATTTATACTAAGCACTTAGTTATGTATAAAATCCTCACGATCTGAAGTAACATACTGACAATTTAGTTTATTCAACTGAAACGTGTTTTCAGCGTAAGAAAAGTCAGTTCGGAATTAATTGCAAGAGTAACGTATTCAGACCTTCGCTGTAATAAATTATATTTGTCACATAAACTCTACTTATTAAAACACTTCCTAACACCAAGATTTATTTTGTTACTGCAGAAAATTTCCTGGCTGTCTCATTTATAAAAGGAAGAGAATAATTTAACGCAATGAATATCAACACGTCCTTAGGACTGTTCGATTTTTTCCCTTTCCTGATCTAAGACACAAAGTTGATTTATTTTTTGCTGGATACAATAACCAGCTTTAAGATGATAGTATATAATTTTTGGAAAAAACATAAATGAGCTTCACCATCTGCAAAGCGAGTTTTGCAAAAAGAGCAATTTCATTTTTTTCTCCAGAAAAATCGTGTTATACTTTCAAGAATTTTGTAAATATTCAGTCGCCCGGAAATGATTAAAGGATGTTACTTTTTTCAATTTTGAAACTAATAAAGTTCTAGGTAATAGCTGAGCGTAAATTCGTTATTTAATAAGTCAATTTAAAAGCAATAATAAACCAATTCAGACAGAAAGTTAAATGGTAATAGGATTGGAACATTACTGCATCAATTTATAGCAACACTGTAACTAATAACGTTCTAATTATTTCATTTTAATCAATCATTTTGCAGAAAATACTGTATCACGCACGGATGACGGTTAATTAAGTTTATTTTAGCGACTTTAGTTGATTTTAAAAATGCAAGCTGTAAAGCGCACTTATAGACATCAATCTCCTTCAATCTTGGTGGCTTCGTACATCTTCACGGGGTATAATAGTCTTACAATTGTTATTGTGATTTGAACTTCAAAGCTCTAAGATTGTCCGTTAGTGTTGCGCTTCTAATGGCGAGGAAACGTGTTGGGACTTTTACTTTTTTCATTTTCCTTTCTCACGATGAATCAATTCCTCATCACACACATTACTATATTAATTATTCTAACAGTTTACGACAACATTACGCAAAAATTTGTCACTTAAATAAAAATTCATGAAATAATTGCACGTTGTGTATGTAACTTTCCACGCGATATAATCTATCGTCGTCATGTTGTATTAAATTCTCTATTAAACACTTAACTCCCGGAAAAATATTCATCTTCTCGATAAAAAATAAATTTTCTGAGTTATTAGAGTGAGATTGTGGCGGCAGATTCCGACAAAGCTTTCGTTTCGGTTTGTTACTAAAAATCAGCATCATTACGTTAATGAATACGTTCGAAGTTCCATTTGATGAAAGTAAAAAACTGGTTATCCTGTTGGATTTTAAAAAGGAAAGTACGTCTTAAAATTGCTATAATTGGAAATGTTTTACACGAAGGTGTGAAGCAAATTTTTTCGAAAAACCGCAAATGAATGTTACAATATGTATTTACAATCGAGAAGATTGGATGCAATTAACAACTACCGTTTACTCGCTTAGCCCAGTGATCCTTTACCTTGCCAACATGTTAATAGTTAACCGTTTAACATCGACATCAGTGAAATACATGAACTTGTATAACCCAGATTGTAAGTACTCTCCACACTAATCTTAGTTATTCAAATATAGAGAATAGATTTATTGTTAACACTGAAAATACTGGCATTTGATGATCCTTATCTTAAGTCCTGTCCCAGATTATCCTACATAAACCGCAATTCCGAATTCAGCAAGCACTATAACTGTTCAGAATGATTGTTGTTATAGTTAACAAGATCGGGAAAAACGGCCTTAGTAGATTTTTTATACTAGCAAAAGTGCATATGCATGATAATGAAGCAAACATATGGTATTTGCTGCCATAATTTCTCAAGTAAGTGATAAAAGAAGACCATGTATGCTAACTAATTAGACGGTAACATAATTAAATTATTTGTTATAGGAGACATGTGCTTTGCGTACATTTGCTAACAGATGCATCTCCAATAATTGTGATAAATATTGGCGTGTTTTCGCGATTATTTCTGACAATGGAATTCGTGACAATAGTTTTTTTCCCGATACTTTTCAGTGCCTCTAATTATTGAAATGAAACGGAATAGATCCATTTGAAATAATTTCCTCGTAGAATTAAAGATCCGCTAGAATATAAATTTCCTCTATTTAACAGTATACCTCAACTGGTTTTCGAACTAGATTAGGATGCAATTCTGCACCTTAAATATAATTACACTTAACTTGTACCATCGTGACTGTATTGTCCTTGACGTTAAAGCAGCACGCATGCGCTACTTTGTCCTAGGTCAAGAACATCCAAAGGTACCGATTTCGATATATCCTACATCGTGGACAATAAATCAAATTGGATAAAACTTTTCTCACCGGCAAATATATTGCTTTGACACGTGTGCTTACTAAAGCTCTGCTAATTATTATGATAGCGCGAGCGAGCTTTCTCGTAAACGCTGTTTCCGCATTATTCATTGTCCTTCAACAAATTAAATAAACACATCTTGAATTTTTAACCGACCGTGTCTATAATTTTAGCCTTTTTGCATCACATTATCTCAACTAGCCCCGAGCTTTTAGTAACGATGCATCTATGTTAACAAGACCAGAACCGATCTGATAAAAATGATCAGTTTTATAATACCTTGCTGGAAGTTTTGTCTTTAGACCGGCTTAGGAAACGAAAGAATATTAACTGTATTTTACTGTTACACGCACTACCGGCAAACTTATTAAGATGACATTCTGTTCAAGCACTGAAATGTGTAGGCGGATTATTCCAAGCAAATGCAATCTTGGGAATTAGGCCATTTTTTTCGATCGGTAGAAAGTTAGAATGACTTATAATTAGAGAAGAAATCGTGATTTTCTTTATAATGCAACAATATATTCATATTCCTTATACGCCGGACAAGTAATTGCACAGATCATTGCTGCTTTATTTGTCCTAGCAAGCAACTCATGCTTTTTTCAGCGTTGTCTCGTGCTACAAATTACTGCACCCATTGTACCTGTCGTAACTAGTGCGGAAACAAATTTAACATATATGTCAATTTTTTGTCTAGTCCAAAAACCAAACAAAATTATAGACATACCTTTACCGTTAATTAAAACTTCAACATTCAATTTTTCCACGGTCATTTCAATTCTATTTAAATTTACTGTTAACTTTTGTGAATTCGCCGTTTAGGCATCAATTATTTTTTTGGGTGCATATTTGTGACCATAATTGGATTAGACTTTTTCTAAAATTCCAATCATTTCATTGGTTACGCTTGTTAAAAGTTTAGGAATTTGCAAGACGAGGTTCAGTAATATTAGCACTTGTGTGCTTTTTGAGAAGTAAAGAGGGACATGAATAGTGTATGAAGCAGTGTCGTGACTTGTTGTGGTTTGCTTAAGAACAGGTGAAAGCAAATCAGATGACAATCGGAAGAATTATTGGTACGAGAAGAAATATGGAACTCTTTAACAAATCGATTCCATGTAAGGTCATTATTTATCAGGAGAGCTAATGACAAATAATTCGCACTTTGCTTCACGGCTGTGCCATAAATCAGGAATTCCGCGTTTTTTCTCGGAAAAACTTCTATGATCCTTCACATTAGCATGGCACTCCAGATGACATCCTTTATATTTATTGATGAAGCTTAAGTATTTATATTTTGCCATTTCCGAACGGGCACACATAACCTACTAGCATAAATTCTATGTTTGTTTTCTCTCAAGAAACAAATAATGTTTCTACAAATATTTAACAAATTCTTTTTATGAAAACGAAATCGGATTAATTTTGCAATCACTTTCCCTAAACACAAAAGTCTTGATCACCGGTAATTATTGGAAGTTGGCAATTTATATAACAACCAGTATCCGATAAGGCGGAAATTCATTTTAAACTACCGACAGTGAAAACGAAAAAAATTTAAATTATCACATCACAAAACGGAAAGATTAGGTCGTTAATCTTGTCATATTTTCAGTAAATGTGAAAAGGAAGTTACAAGTTGTAATAATATCGGAAATGTAATGTTATATTAATTTATAGTCGTCACAAGTGGGGTCAATCTGACCCTTAGAATTCATTCTATTTTAGTCGCGATAATAACCTGCTTTCTAATTATTTACCCTGCTTGATTTCCTGGAACCCAAGAGTATCAGAAAGCGAACTTTTTGCCATTGGAGATGACTCAACAATTCCTTTCATAATTATTGTGCTTTTTTCCAGAATCTGTTACCCTTGCCTGCTGGAGCCAGTGCAGCTCTAGTCAAACCGACGAAATACCATTACTATCCACACAATCAACACATATATCTCCTTCCAGAATGCGCTATTCAACAAGTGAGTATGACCTGTTTCTCTCATTTAAGAATATTTCGATTTTCTGGGTAAAAAAGAGGTAACCATGCGTATAAACGCTGCCATGACTTTTACAAATCATTGTCTCGTCAAAATCGAAGTGATGAAAAAATTGTGCATTTTTGCAGGTGTGTAACGCCGTTTATGTTAGATTGAACTGGACGCAGCCTCTTTGTGCTTGTCCTTCGAGGTATCGTGATCCCTGCTCGGCATCGCTCAATTCCGATGATCAACACACGACTGAACTGATGATTGACAGGAAGTCTAGGGTGAGTTGCACGACTCACCGATTTATAAAACAACGTAAAACAACGTTTCATTCTTTCTAAATTTCGAAAATTGCAAGATGCACAAATGAAAGTTTTTTGACTAAGGTGGTTTTGGAAGTTTTTTTTTGGTGATATTTTTAAATGCAGAACTAATTAGATACATTTGCTCAACATCTTTTTTTCTAATGGAAAAGGTCTAAAATATTGTTAAAACCATTTTTGCGACTGAAAAAGACTCAAGTACGTATAATTGCCACCTTTGTACATTCTGTACAAAAAGTACCGGGAAAATTTAAATAAAATAGTACTACGTCATTATTATTATTTATCAATTTTTATTTCATTTCCTTCAAATAACTAAACTCGATCTGAAGCGACACACATATGCCAATGTTTAAGTCAATCATCAAAACACTTCTCATAAACAGCGGAAGATATGGCTTTCAGTTTTTTCTGCGATTTTTTTTTGTCTTTTATGAATTTAAAACGCCTTCCTTGCATTTGTTGCGTTTTTAGCCAAAAATTTGTGCAGAATTGTCGCTGTGTGTGCAGGCGCACTGTCATGGTGCGAAATCCCAAAGTTGTCTTTTCACAAATCTGGCCTTTTCCAGCAAATACTACTTTTTACAAACATTTCTCAACGGCTAAATAATGTTACTCTTAAACTTAAGTGACGATTTGCAGTCAGCATTTCTTTGATTTTCTTTACATTTTTCACCGTCTTTGCTGTTGACGATCTTCCAGAACGAGGAAAATCGGTGAACTCTTTCCGGCCCAATTAAATGTTTTGTACCAAATACTTGTGTTTTTGACAAACATGAGTCCCCAAAGGCTTTTTCACTACACGAATTTTCGTTGGCAACACAAAATTTCTGGTCGGTTGTGGAATCCATAAAGAAAAATCGCAAGTTTGACTTAATCACAAGTTATGGTAAAAACATTTTTAAATAAACCAATTGACCTACAGAGGTAAAATTTGGCTTGGTAAGAGAGTATGATTGTAGCAATATACCAGACAAGAATTATTAAGATATCTTCTACGTGAACTCTTTAAATCGAATATTCCCGATACTTTTTTTACAGAGTAGTATTTGTGTTTAGATGCTGTAACTTTCTACTTATGAGTTATACCTACAAAAACATTGTTTTTTCTTCATTTTCATCCATACGTAAAGTTTTAAAACTAAATATCTGTTACAATGTTGAAGTGTAATTGAAATATTAAAACTCTTTTTAAGTATGATTCTTTACTTGATAGTTTGAAGTTTAATAGAATGTGGAATTCAGAAATAAAAACATGAATAAAATGTAAATAACACTAAATAAAGTACGAAAAAACACTTGATTACATACAAATCATCCCATCACAAGTCGTGCTCCTGCTTATGTAAATTTACACACCAGGAGTAAATTAATTTACATTTTTGCATAACGTTAAAAGGTAGAATTAGGTAAATCGTTTATCAACTTTACGAGTAAAACACTTATTTAATTAAAATGTGTATGTATGTTCAGGAACAGGGAAAGATGTTTCAGCAAATTTTATTTTTTACGAAAAATCTAAAACTTTTGAATTTCGAAACAAAAAGAAAATCAAATCAAATCAAATATTTTTATTATTTGTATAAAACCAGTACCAATTTTGACGAAGCCAAATGAAACATAAATAATCATTATTACAGGATACACCAGAACTCGCGCCCTGTACCAGGAACATGGAAAATATTTTAACAAAATTCTTTCTATAAAAATTTCGAAGTAATGAGAGTTTAAATTTTGCACTTTTATTCTATTTATTTCTGTTGGAAAAATAATTTTCCAAGTTTTTTTTTTATTAGAAGAGAAGCTGTATCCTAAATTGTAACTCTGTTTAATGTTATTTGTGGCTTTTATTGGCAAAGTTTTTGTACCTTTACTAAATAATTATAAAAAAAAACATATACAAGATCATTAGTAATAAAAAAACATCAAGTGTCAAAAAATATAAATGTCAAATTTTTTTGACAGAATTTTTTAAACATTTTTTTCATGGTCCTGGTATCTTATCTTACTTGAAATTTTTCTCTGGGGCGCGAGTTTTGACACCCTGTAGAATAATTAAAAATCCGCGACATGGAAACTCACACCTACAGCTTTTTTGTCGGCCGGAATTACCACACCTCTTACTCACATGTTATGTCAGCGGAAATTTATTTTCAGTTTTCACTTCAACATGAATAAGAACTCTTTTTCCAAAAAAAAAATTCTTCGATCTAAATAAAATGAAAGCTCTATCTACGACTCGGACGTAAACTACCACCTGAAGTAGTAAATTTGTGAGGTTGTTTGGAAAAATTTATCAATGTCAATTAGTAGTTGTCGTGAAATTCTCGTTCTGGATTTAGTGTCCGACATAAATAAGCTGTTAATTAGGTGGCAAGGTTAATTACGCTGAACTATGAAGGCGCTAGAGTTTACTATTCGTTCAAAGATCCACGTTGATACAATCGTGAAATCTCTGGTTGCAATTATATTCAATGAACTGTGTAAAATTACAGCTCCTTCTTAACTGCAGGATCAGAGATGTAATCTGAAGACAAACTATATCGGTTGATTCTAACGAGCGCAAATCATGGATTACTTCCGTTCACTTTGATTCATTCGAACAAAGAAGCTTTTTAACTCGATTTTAAGGTGACCTCTACAAAAGTCTAATAAAAAATAAGCGAATCAACAAGGCACACAATAGTTCATGTTTGTAAAAATGAGCGTGCACGATTTCTTGAACGGAATGCTGTATTGTATCGCTTAAGTCCACGCTCGCGTGAAATGACATTTGCAACCAATCGCCTAATATATAACTAATTTTTTCCAGCGTGCATTGACTTTAGTGAAGACTTGCGAACCAACCTCGGATATGCGAATATGTCGCTCGCCCCGAGATTGGTCACTCTTAGCCCTCCAGAACATCCGAACCGGGAAATCGCACTATCTTGTCATTTGTAGATGTCCTGAAGTTAGTATATTGGGTAAGTTTAGCTCATTTGTGAATGAATTTCTATTTTTGGGGTTTGCAGAGGGACCGATGTCGCATGACCAGCCGACTTATGCCAGCGTCCCTGGTATCAGAGTCTACGGCATGATGTGCGTTGACGGCAAACGTCGTGGACGACCTTTAAGGTCCTCCCGGTCAGTTGAAACTCCTCCGTTCCCGTGGGATAAAGCAGAAGAATTAGCAAAAACAGCATTGTGGGATTAATAAATAGCATAATTGTGATCTAGCAATTTTCCCCGAGATTTTCTTACATTTATTGTAGATCTTAGTGTTTGTTGTGTTCTTAGCTAAAGACTCTTAAATAATGCGAATTAATTTTAGTCTTATTCGCCATGTTTAAAACAGCAGTAGTCGGAATTTTAATCCGATAGCATTAAAATTGACGACTACTCTTTACTTAGAACCCTATTTTGAAAGAAACATTTTCAAAATATGGTTCCGTTTGTGTAATTTTTTTAAACATGGCTAGATGGGTTAATACACTACTAACTTTGGGGTGGACGGTTTAAACAATTATTTATTTAAGTTATTTTTAATTTATTTATACTTTCCTGCTTTTTATTTATATTTTTGTATATATGACGCGACAATAAAGAGAAAACTCAGATTTTTGTTTCTCTTTTAGGAAAATAAAGACGCAATAAAAGTTAACAAAATATATTATGTTTAATTCTTCAAATGATATAGCTTGTATTTTGTAGTAACAAAAAATAGTTATAATAAATATACATATGACTACATAGAATCTAAGAGTATAATAATCTTTGATACAAAACTGTCAGTAAAGTATGATCCTTGATTGCAAAAACTGATTTTTAACAATTGTTAAAATTTTCATTTTCTAACATAAGTTTTTTATACAACTAGACAGCTCTTAAAAACATTACACAAGTACAGGAACAAATATAATCTAAAATATAGATTGCATAAAAAACTTAAGAGTCTGAATAAATTTACAATCAAGGTAAAACTGACAATTAATTTGTACTTTTAATATCAGTAATATATATTTTTAAACAACACTTGAAACAAATCACAACAAATTCAAAAATTTTGCTATCACTTAATAGTATCACTAAGAAGGATAGATTGGCGCAAAGCTAAACTGAGAAAGCAAATGAAATGCTTTGTTGCATACAAGAAGAGGTGAATTTGAGTGTAACTAAAAGTGAAACCCAAATATGATTTACGACACAATACAGTTGGGTCTATCACCCAGAATTCCATCAATCTTCTCCATTTCCAGCAACAACATGTGAAAAATTTCAGAAGCAGACTGGAACCTCTGTTGTAATAACTGACTTTTCAATTAAATTATACTTACAGCAGTTTGTTTTGCTGACGTTTCTAAAAAAATTGCATTCCAGTCTTCGGCCAATTTCTTTCCTTCTTCATAAGAAATCATTCTTTCCATATGTAAATCTGTCTTGTTTCCTACCAAAACAACTGGTACTCTGCAAAAACCGTTTTCCGCTTAATTATCGAACAAAAGTGGATCAAAACTCACTGAATTTTTCCGTTAAGGTCTTGAAGTTTATGAAAAATTGTCCCAACAACTTCAAACGACCTTATATCAGTTATGCTATAAACAAGCACATATCCATGAACATCTATGCTGTATTGTGAAGGGAAGAGCGTCAATTCATCCTGTCCGGCCGTGTCGACCAACGTCAACTCATAATCTTGTGAATTAATTCTTACAGTTTTTGTGAATGCTAAAATTATTGTTTTTTTATCACGATTAGTACAATTAACTTTGTACTCACTATTTTCAATCGTTGGATCATACGAATCTACGAATTGTCCATCGACGAACTGAATGCTCAAGGAAGACTTACCTAAAAAGCCCCATCGAGACCCCCTTTGACCTTTACAAAAATTACTCACCAACGGATCTGTATCCCATCACTGCAATTTTGCGCTGTTTGCACGACATTTTCGCTTTAAGCCCTCACTATTTCCTATCACAGACGCAAGAAATTTTAATAAATAACTATTTGCAAGGAAATCAGCCAACATAAAATTTGTTGGTTAGGTCATGACATTCTACGGAGACTGTTGAAAGGACAAACTAGCAATGTTACTTTTTGTATTACATTTTTTTTCACAACTGACTAACTAATTGCTGGTGATAATACACCAATTTTTTACATTTATGGGCCGGTTACGACATTGCTTTATGACAAAAACTGTATCACTGGGATCACCCTCATTTGCATCTGTCATTGCGCAGAATTCAAACCTTTAAACATGGAACAGTCTTTAAAAATTCAAGACGCATTTGCGAAATTGTTAATTAATTTTAAGCAATACCGAGTGAGACTTATCAAAAATGGCATATAATAATCATAAACTAAACTAATACAAAAAACTACCAAGCAACAATAAATCAGTTTAGGTAATGAATGAAATTTGTGCAAATTGCTAAAACTGAGTTATAATGTGTCTCATTATTTTGGCCCTTTTTACATCAAAATTTGTCAAATTTCTTGATTTATTTTGTATAATTAATGCATGTACATATAAAAACACAAGTTATTAGAATTCTGTAAAAACTCACCTAATCCGGCACAGTGATAAGTGTTTTAAAATTCAAAGGGCCCCAAATTCTAAACCAAACTTCTGTCACTTTCAAAATTTTCAACGACAGTACTACCAACCAGTGATGTGTCAAATTTCTTTAATTTGTATCATTAAAAATACAAATAATTAGAATACTGTAAAAACTCACCTAATCCAGCACAGTGATAAGTGTTTTAAAATGAAAAGGGGCCCAAATTCCAAACCAAACTTCTGTCACTTTCAAAATTTTCAACGACAGTACTACCAACCAGTGATGTGTCAAATTTCTTTAATTTGTATCATTAAAAATACAAGTAATTAGAATCCTGGAAAAACTCACCTAATCCGGCACACTGATAAGTATCTTAAAATTAAAAAAGCCCCAAATTCCAAACCAAACTCTGTCACTTTCAAAATTTTTAACGACAGCACTACCAACCTCACAAATTTCTATTTTGCAAAATTAAATTTAAACACATTCATCAACAAACACTTAACATGCTTGATAGCATTCAATTTACAAAAATCTTTTGGTTAATTTTTTAAACTGTAGTGGTAAAAAATGTGGGCGATTTAAATGTAACGTTGGCACCCTTGAGTGTTAACCTACAAATCGGACGTTTCGTGTAAATGGACGTGTCATTTTAGGCCGTGTTCATGCTTTAATTCATATTAATGGTGTTATTAAGGTCGTTCGGTGAAATAAAGTTTGAATTTTTATTATGTTGACGTCATCTTCACATGTTTCCAACAATGGTTCATACTCAAATGACAGGGGGGCTGGTTTGGAGGCTGAATATGTCGTTGATCCGGCCTCCGGAGGCTTCTTTCACACTGATTTCAAGAAGTAAGTGTTTGTTTGTCACCCGAATCTGTATACATTGTTAAGTTCTAGACACGACGACCTTAAAGAAATGTTGGATTCAAATAAAGACAGTCTTAAGTTGGAGGCTATGAAACGCATTATTGGGGTACAAGTTTTTTTGTGTCAAGTTTAAACTCATTTAAGGTTTGTAGATGGTTGCTAAGGGTAGAGACGCGTCTATGTTATTCCCAGCTGTTGTCAAAAATGTTGTTTCAAAGAACATTGAAGTTAAGAAATTGGTGTATGTTTATTTGGAGAGATATGCTGAAGAGCAGCAAGATTTAGCTTTATTGTCTATTTCTACGTTTCAAAGAGCTTTAAAAGTAAGAATTTTGATAGTTTTTTCTGTTAATGTAAACGTGGTTTTAAGGAACCAAATCAGTTGATAAGAGCGGGTGCTTTGAGAGTCTTATCAAGTATTAGAGTTAAAATGATTTCACCGATTGTGATGTTGGCCATAAGGGATGCCTCGTCTGATATGTCACCTTATGTGAGAAAAACCGCAGCTCATGCTATACCAAAACTCTATAGGTAATTAAAAAAGTGACGCTAGTGTCGCACCAATAACATTTAATTCTAGCTTAGAAAACGAGCTAAAATTGGAACTAGTAACGATAATCCAGAAACTCCTAGCTGACAAAACCGTTCTAGTGATAGGTTCCGCCGTAATGGCCTTCACTGAAGTGTGCCCCGAACGCGTGGACTTAATCCACCAAGTCTACCGAAAACTTTGTGCCTTGTTAGTAGACGTGGACGAATGGGGTCAAGTAACAATCGTGAACATGTTAACGCGCTACGCCCGCATGCAATTCGCCGACCCCAACCTCCACAACCATGGCGACGACTCCGACCGTCCATTTTACGATTCAGGTTCTGACTCCTCGGAAAAGCCCGCCCCGACGTTAGACCCCGACCACCGCTTGTTGCTCCGGTCAACACGGCCCCTTTTGCAATCGCGAAACGCCGCCGTTGTCATGGCCGTCGCCCAGCTGTACCATCACGCAGCCCCCAAAAGCGAGAGCCCTTTAGCGGCGAAAGCAATGGTGCGGCTGTTGCGGTCTCATGTCGAGGTGCAGAGCGTCGTTCTAAACGCCATCGCGTCGATCAGTGCCCAAAACAAGGGCATGTTTGAGGCGTATTTGAAAAGCTTTTTCGTTCGCACCTCGGATCCAACCAATATTAAGTTACTGAAACTTGAGATTCTGACGAATCTTACAACCGATTCCAACGTTTCGATTATCTTGAGGGAGCTGCAAACTTATATTTCCAACAGCGATAAGAAGTTTGTGGCGGCCACGATTCAAGCCATTGGGAGGTGTGCCTGTTCTATCAATGAAGTCACGGACTCTTGCCTCAGCGGACTTGTCTCCCTACTCTCCAATAGAGACGGTTAGTGCAAAACGAAGGTTTCATTCTCAAAAACAACACTAGTCAAAAATGCACTTTGATAAAAAAAAAACATTGAATACGGTCCTGGCAGAGTGGACTCTACATATTTCATTATAAAAATACAGGCAAAAGCATGATAAATACAGGAAAGTCGCGCACCTCCTTGAAAGGGAGTAATTAGGTAGTACCCCAGAGTACTGGAAATTTTTTTAAAAACTTCTATCTGTCAAAAAATTTTGACATTTTTTTTGACATTCGACTTTTTTATGTATATTTAATTAATTAATGATACTGATTATCTATCTTGCATATTTTTTTATAATTATTTAGTAAAGGTACAAAAACTTTGCCAATAAAAGCCACAAATAACATTAAACTGAGTTACAATTTAGGATACAGCTTTCTTGTTTCTTCTTCTAATAGCCTGTAACAAAAAAAAATATTCTTTCAACAGAAATAAATAGAGTCAAAGTACAAAATTTAAACTCTCATAACTTGGAAATTTTTATAGATATAATTTTTTTAATATCTTGCTTGTTGTCTAGGGCATTGCCCGATGATACAGTTTCACGGAGATGCGCGACTTTCCGGACATTCTGTATGTGGTAAAAATCTAACAGTCTAAATTTTTGAAAAATAAAAGGAAAAAACAAAATTTTTACTCACGTCAAAATGATAACCAAAATTTTCATTCTCATAGAATCTAACCTGCGTTTTTACAGCTTGCTTATTTTAAAAAATCAAACCAATGACATTTATACGTTTCAAGGGTCCGTTAGAAAACTACAACTAATTCCAATTCCAAAAAAAAAATCAGTAACCCAAAAAAATTCACCGCAATTTCAGTAATTCTAATAATCCATCGAAATTTCATTGTAATTCCAACATAATATGCGTAATTCCAACCCAATTTTCGTAATTCCAAAATAATTCCTGTAATTCCAAATTAATACTGATAGTTCTAAAAATTTAACGTAATTCTCAAAAGAAATTATCTCCGAAAAGAATTCCAGTAATCACAGATTTTGATAATCCATCGTATTTCCATTGCTTTTAGATTAATTCCTATAGTTACAAATTAATTCTTGTAATCCAAAATATTTCTTCTAATTTTAAATTAGATATTTCTACATCTTTACGTTTATAATCTCAAACATTGAATCCAGTCCTGGAATAATGGAACTTGTCACATATTTTAAAATGGTGTTAGTCAAATGCAAAATTGAAAACTTTTATTATAAAATAAAAAGATGTATTATTATTCTATTATTATTCACAAAGATAAAGTTTATAAAACGAGCAGAGTTCGAGTTTTTTAATCATTTGAGTATACACGCTGATCAAAAAATGACGGATACCCTCGTTGGTTTCTTATGATAATTTTTTTTAAAAATAATTAAAAAATTCTGTATACCGAAGATTATAAACTATTAAGCTTATTTGTGTAGGACTTGCACAAGTAATTTTTTATTAAAAAAAAGTTAGGTGTAATTTACCTAAAATTATATCTGACAACATTGTATAAATAGTAAATAAATAAATAATGTCATTTTGTTTTGGTTTCTTGGGAAACAGAAATAACCTTAATTGTTCGCAATTTCCATTATTTTTGCTGCTACATTACAACGTTGCCAGCTTAATAAAATTCATAATTCAACATAGCTCAAAAAAATAAGACAGGAGATTTTTTTTAACATGTTTTACGGACTCTCCAAATCTTTTCCAAGAATGCATCATCGAGGTTATCCGTCATTTTTTTGATCACCACTATATGCGAAATAAAAACTATACTTACTTTGTCTACTTTGATACTGTTACCTAATATGTTACATTTTTGCACTCCATTTTTTATTTTTCCATACAGGGTGTCAGAACTCGCACCCCAGAGAAAAATTTCAAGTAAGATAAGATACCAAGAAGATGGAAAATGTTTAAAAAAATTCTGTCAAAAAATTTTGACACTTATTTTTTGACATTTGACATTTTTTTGTCTGTTGATGTTCTTATATATGTTTTTTTATAATTATACAGGGTGTCCCACGAGTAATAATGAGCCTGAAAATTTTTTGAAGCAACCAACATTACATTTCAAAGATAATGTAGATATTAAAATATTTCGTTTTAATTAATTAAACATAGTAATCGTATTTTTATTTTTGACAAATTTCGGTCAGTGAAAATGACTTTACTCCAGTTTTAGGGAACCCGTCTATTTGGATATCGCGCTGGATAAAAACGTGCAGTCTGCGAAGCGTTTTTCAAATATTTTCTATAAATGAGAATCTTGTTGGTCTTTTCGTCAACATTTTAGTAATTCTTACCAAATTCTCCAAGGTTTGACTTTTTATAAATTAAAGTTGAAGTGCTCTTTGGTCCCTATGTTTAATTTATTAAAACCAAATATTTTAATATCCACGTTATCTTTGAAATGTAATGTTGGTTGCTTCAAAAAAATTTTTAGGCTCATTATTACTCGTGGGACATCCTGTATAGTAAAGGTACAAAAATTTTGCCAATAAAAACCACCACAAATAACATTAAACAGAGTTACAATTTAGGATACAGTTTTCTCTTCTAATAGCCTGTAGCAAAAAAACTTGGAAAATTATTTTTACAACACAAATTAATATAGTCAAAGTGCAAAATTTAAACTACCATAACTTCGAAATTTTTATAGATAGAATTTTTTTAACATTATTCCCATGTTCCTATTCCATGTTCATACCTTATATGACATTTTTCTCTGGGGCGCGAGTTCTGGCGCATTCTGTATGCTTATGCTTACGTTTTCACGTTGAAATATTTTTGTTTTTAATTTTTTTACGTTTTTTTACTTACGAGTTAATTTTGATTAAAAATATGTATCTCATGGTTACATACTATCTAGATATTATTTGAGGAGCCGCTAACTGGAAAAAAATGTGTAAAATATTTTCTTTAATTCCAAAATACTTCCGATACTTCTATAAATAAAAGAAATTATCTCTGATAATTCCATCAAGAATTTTATCAGTAATTTAAAAAATAAATAATCCAGTAATTCCAGAAAAATTCCACAAATAATTCCAAGCAATTTCGATTAAATTCCTAAAAATTGTACTACTAATTCCAGAGTCAACGGCCTCTCGGTACTTTCGGTACAGTAATGCTAATGACTCACTCTGTATAAGATTTATGACCACAGAGTGGATTTTTTAAAGCACGTTCAGCGAGCAGCTGGCTCGCGAAGTTGATTTGCCATCGCAATCTCTTAAACATTCCTATTATTATTCATGGCAGTTATCAATATCTAATTTTGTGGAAAACTTTGGATAATTTTTGGGCTACCATTCGGTTGCCATGTTGCCATTTTTTGTATATGCCTATTTGGCAAGTGTTGTTTTGTGAGAAGCCCTTCAATGATTATGCTTTAAAATATAGCTGTCGTTTATAGAAGCCGTTGTTGCTGAAAGCGTGGTTGTTATCAAAAGACTGCTACAAACGCAAGCTGCTGACCCCAAGGAAATCATCACCCATATGGCACGACTTCTTGATAACATAACAGTAGCTCAGGCTAGAGCTGCAATTCTGTGGTTACTTGGCGAACATTCGCAAAAAGTCCCAAACATTGCGCCTGACATTCTTAGGAAATTAGCTAAAACCTTCTCTGATGAAGTAAGTCGGTTTTTGGCCATTTAGAAAATAAATAATTTTTACATTGATAGCACGACATTGTGAAATTACAAGTAATGAACTTGGCTGTAAAACTGTACATAACAAACTCCGAACAAACTGCATTATTGTGTCAATATATTTTTAATTTGGCCCGGTATGATCAAAATTACGACATAAGAGATAAAGCAAGACTTCTTAAACAATTTATACCGCAACAAAATGGTCGAATAACATCTCAATCTGCTAGGATATTTCTGGCAAGCAAACCTGCACCCTTACTTCAGTCACAATTCAAAGGTACGTGTTAGAAATATTTTTAATGTTGCTTTGACCGGTTTTGTAGACCATGAAGACTTACAATTGGGTTCATTATCGCATTATATCAAACAAAGAGCGACCGGTTATGAGCCACTACCACCGTTTCCGGAACAGCCGCCTCCAAGTGATGTTAGAAACGTCGAACCAATCGTTATTGAAGACCCTAAATCGTACAAAAAATCGGTAATTATCACTCGAACCACTGGTCAAATTTCTGATAATTTTTTTAGGACAAAAAGGGTAAAGACATGTTTTTGTGGGAGTCGGAGAGTTCACGGGGTGCTAGTAGCAATAACAGTTCAGATAGCTCCGATTCGTCTGGCAGTAGTAGCGATAGCTCAAGTGAAGATAGTGAAAGTCAATACGAGGAAGAATCGTCAAGTGAAGAGTACGGAATTGTGTTTTCCCCAACAAATTTCTAACAAAACAATTTCAGTAAATCAACAAGTACGAGTGCAGAGTCAAGTAGTGAAGAAAGCGAAGAAACGAAGAGTCAAGAACCAAAACCGGAAGCACCAAAACCAAAATCGAATTTAGACTTATTGCTAGATTTAGGTGACGTTGATAACTCTGTACCAGTGATGACACCGTCGCTTGGCGGATTTTTAACACCTACTGTTGTAAATTCAACGTCATCGTCGCAGATTGAAATGACACCTCCTGTTTTTACAAACACTAAACCAATTGAACTTATAAATAAAATCAATGGAAGGGGTTTATCTGCGACTTACAGGTTTACCCGGACGCCTCATATTTTATCGCCAAGTATGGCAAATATTAATATAATGTTTACCAATAACAGCAGTGAGGATATCACTGATATTAGATTGGGGAAAAAGGTTGGTATTTTTTTCTTGTCTGAGGTGACTTAACCGACTTTCTAGAACCTAGGATTGGATATGTCGATGTATGACTTTGCAAACATCTCGAGATTATCCCCGAATGGTTGCCTGCCGGCGTCGCTAGGGATCGACTTTAATGACACGACTCAACCAGCCAATTTTGAAATTGTTTGTTCATTGGGAAACTTCAGCGTTTGCATAAAACCAAGTATAGGTGAGCTGGTGCGCCCCGTCAAGATGGACAATACCACATTCCAAGAAAAGCAGTCGAAATTGGGGGGCATGAACGAACATATCGGAAAAATAAAGTGCGTCTCTAACATCATTGAAAAAGTCACAGAATGTAGTAATTTGGGCGTATGTGACCCAACAATTGATAATTTGAGGTTTGAACTGCTGTTGTTTCTTGACCGATTACTGAGTTTGATGTTTCAGGTTCGCGGGTCAGACTTTGAAATCGTCGAACTTCGTTTTGGTCACAGTAACCAAACAAGAAGTTGTTACAGTCAATTGTGACAATATGGTGTTTGGTTCTGTTATGCTCAACGAATTACTACATAATCTCAAGTCATAAGTTGCTTGATGTGTATTTAATGTATTCTTGTACTTGTTTTGTAACAGAAAAATACTTAAAACATAATGTGCACTTGCTTAAAACGTTTTAGAGCTTCCTTTTTGCGTGAATATTATGTTGAATGTATTTTTGACACTTAGTTAAGTAATCCACTTTTCTTTTTTATCCTTTCAAATAAATATTTATGAGAAATGTGTGTTTTCTGTGGGTGAATGAAAGAGTTTCATTGTTCATATAAATATATTGTAAATTTTATCCAAAGTGAAAGAATTTTATGGCACGCTCCCAAAATAACCCACGTGTGTATCAGAAAAATTCAGTCAATTATGGACAAACTTTAAGTTTTTACAAAATAAAGAGTTGGAGTATTCACTCTTGTAAAAATACGTGTATCCCAAACAAAGCGAACAAACAAGTAATATCGACAAGTCTACATATAATTAATCTTTAGCATACAGCATAACATATTCATTCACTTTCATTCTAAATTCTTCCTTTGAATTTCTATACATATCTGAAGCTTCTATATTTAAAGGATCATCAAAATTTAATAAATCCTGAAACACAGTATCATTAGCATGTCGCAACTGCCAAAAAAAATACCGTAAATAAAGCATGTAGGCCCCACACAACATCATTTAATCTCCTAATTGGTGACCAACCTAACCCATCCATACTATGCTGTCTCAAAAGTGATAAACACACTTCACCAACTTCAGTTATGTTAGGATGCCACAAACGTGTAAGGCATTTAACAGTTGGAGGCTAAAAAAGAGACTCAATCAAGAAATAGCAACTTGATTACAATACTTACAACCATATTATACTCTTCTGTAACATTTATAGCAAATCTAAAAGTACCACCTTCCCAAAGGCCTTCTGTAGGTCTCACAGTTAAAATGAATTTGCTCAAATCGTTCTCATTTTCGTAAAAAACTGAACAATTACTTGGCAACAGTTGGGCCATTTCTTGTGATTCCTTAATTAGCAATTTGTCCCTGATTGAAATTCGGTTAGTGTTAGAAGAACGGTCTTCTTGCTGCTTTTTCAAGCGTTGGGATAGCGTAATCATGATTCTACACTTTTAATGTTAAAATACAACGAAAATCATCGCATTGTTTATGTTTAATTTTGATATGATTCTTAGGTTAGGCAAATGACAGAACGACTACTAACGAAAGTGACAGCAGATAACTATCAACTTGACCGAAAGTTTTTTCAACGGAAAATACTTTATTTAAATAAATTGTTTTTACACTTAAGATACTAACAATTGTTACAATAATAAACAAATTAACATAATTTTAATTTCATAGTAAAAAATTACTGCGAATGGAGTTTGGTATAAAATCAAGTAATATTCTACCATGGCTGTTCAAAAAGTTTCCATTCCGCGAAATAAAATGATGATTATTTTGACTAAAATAGCTTTCTTTTTATTTCTCATAGAAAATCATATTTTTTGATTTGTGACAAGCTCTATTTTTTTGTTGTAGCCGAAAAATTCATATTAAGTTATTACTACAAAATTAATTATAAAAACACACCTTGATATTTTTGTGTAAATATTTTATTAAAATAAAAACATATTTATGGCCAAATTGGCTAAATACTTTTTTTAGGTGGGGTATTACGTATTATTGATTATAAACTATTTACTTATTACAAATCTTCCTCGAACACATTCTTCATTACCTCTTTATCGGGCCACATACTATCGAAGTTTATAAAAGGAGTATCAGCTTTGTAATTTGCTTATTAGTCGTGCACCTGCGAGTAGAAAAATGGGTTGTGTATCCTCTAAAAATTTTGAAGAAGATGTCGTCAAAGACGAGACAGAAGACATTCGTATTCGTCTCTTGGTGGTTTTAGAGTAAGTCAAAAGTATTTTTTTTTCTTTTGGTGATTTTTTATTTCTTTTTTCAGAGAGTTTGGTCCTTGTGAGGTCCTCAACCTTGCCATTGAAGATCCGCAGGTCTACCAAGTTTGCATAAAAGACGATACACTAAGACAAGCTTGCATCACTGCTGCCGTCAAAAGATACCATCAGGAGAAGTTTGATGACGAAGACGTTCACAACAGAACCGTCAATTACGTGCTGTTGTTGGACACATTTATCCAAGTTGAAGACACCAATGAAGGGCCGAAGATAGAAGAAGTGGTGGAGGAGGCTCAATGTGAGCACCTACCCATTGTCCAACGTCGGGACAATAACCGTTCTGATAAAAATGGGGAATGAAGAGTTCGTCTTACAACTTCAAATTTTAAACCTATTTTATATATGATCATATTTACAATTTTTAAATTTTAAACATAAATATATGTATTCCAAAATGTAAACGCAATATATACATTAATAAAAAATATTTATATATATTTGCTCTTTTAATACACCACTTCTTTGTTCCATCTGAAGAATCCTCTCCCCTCAGTGATAATAAAAAAAGATAGCTACTACTTGGAATTAATAACATACTAAATTCAGAGCTATTTGGAAAAAATTCTATAAATTTTCAAGGTGACCTTAAAATAAGTTATGGAAATCAGCGGCGCAAGTTTCGATAGTGGGGCGGAATCGCCCCATTCCTCCCCTCCACCGAAAGGGAGTCCAGTTTATATGATAATTAACCCAAATTATTTTATTTATTTAAAAAAAAATATTTTGGAAATTGTCATGGTAACAAAGAGTGCATATCTGCATATCTTTTTCAAGTATCAAGAGTATCTAATATTCACCCCCTCCCCCTTATCGTCAGTTACGTCATTGATAGACATTGAAACACTCGTGTTAACACAGTCTTAAAGAAAACAAAACTCAGATTTCGCTTACATTAGTCATTGTTGTAAATATATCATCTGTTTTTTATATTTTTATAAATGTAGATGAGACGTATTGGCTCTTTCAAAAAAATACTAGTGTCGAAAGAATTTTTGATTGTATTCTTCGAATACTATTCCACCTGACGTGATTACAAAGACAGCTTATTTAACACTTTCTTATCACATTATTGACAGTTAATAAAAGGAATCACATTCACAGTTTTTCTATTTGCTAATTTAGTGCTCTTCGCGAAACCCCTGAGAGAAGAATGGATGCCATCTGGGCTAAACATTTCCGTGATCTTGGCGGCGAGTTTGACCGGGAATTTATTTGTCCGGCGGCTCTTTTGAAGTGAGTTAAAAAAAAATTGAACAAAATTGATTTTTTTGTATTCTCTTTCCAGCCAATTGAAACCAAATCAGCTCCTCATGTATGCCGTTGGTGATACCGAAATCTTTGAACTTTGCAAAACTCATGACGACCTGAGACGTAAGTGCATCACTGCTGCTCTCAAAAAGTACAACCTCGAGAAGTACTTCGATGATGAGGTTTCCAACAGAACTGCAGATTTTATGRTTGTGTTGGATACTTTCACTCACATCCAAATGATGGATGAAGCTAATAGAAGAGAAAGAGACCAATGCAAATTTCCCCCTTGTGTCTACTACCAACCGAGGAACATCGAAGAAGGTGCCAAAAACAATGGGGTGGAAGAATGAATTTTTATGTCAAAATATATTCGTAGTTGGTACTTCAATATGTTGTAGAAWTTTTGTAGAACGTAGATGGTTATTGTAATATCCTAATACTATTATTATATTTATCTTATTTTTTGTATTTTTCATTATAAATAAAAGAATTTGAATTAAGTTTTTTGCTTTATCAAACAAGATCCTTGTTGTACCTATTGTGAAACAATTACAGTGAAACCTCGATTACCCGAGTTGGATGCGACTTTGAATACCAAAATAATAGAGCCCGGAACCGAATCTAATATGTACTTGCATTTAAAACAAACCTTAACAAAATTTACTGCTTTTACCATTTTTTACATGATGGATACTGTAAAAAAATAAAAAATGATTTTTTTTATGTTTTTAACAATCGTGTTTGCAGCCATCGCTAAAAGCGATTATGCTACCACAGCGCTATTCTGGTGGGCGCTCGACAAAACAAGGATTTCTCAATACAAGTTTTATTATAGTACAAAAGTACAGTCGGAAAAAAGCCTATTGTGACACCGAAATGGAAAGAGCTTCATGCTTTTTTATGCGCTTTCCATTACTTATGCTTTGTTCACTTATTTGTTCATATGCTCTTTCTCTTTCTTATTAGTTAATAATAGTTATTATCCTCTGCGTTCTTATTWGCTCTCATGCGCTCTCTCTCTTATTGTACTTATTAGAACATGTGCACATGTTTTAAAGTTCGCGCTCTTATGCGCCCGCCAACTTTTCTTGCTAATTTGAATTTGAATYAGTGAAAAATTGCTGACTTAAGCGAGGACCTATCTGCCGGAAAGCGGGACCTTATATCGCTATACCACCACGCCGCCAACAGTCCCAATGATTATATTTATATAAACTTTCACAAAATTAAATATATATAAAGGTGCGCCAGAACTCGCGCCCCAGAGAAAAATGCCATATAAGGTAAGATACCAGGAACATGGAAAAAATTTTATCTATAAAAACTTCGAAGTTATGAGGGTTTAGAGTTTACACTTTGACTCTATTTATTTCTGTTGGAAAAAAAATTTCCAAGTTTTTTTGCTATAGGCTATTAAAAGAGGAAACAAGGAAGCTGTATCCTAAATTGTAACTCTGTTCAATGTTATTTGTGGCTTTTACTGGCAAAATGTTTGTCCCTTTACTAAATAATTGTAAAAAAACATATACAAGATCATCAGTATCATTGAATAGATATAAAAAATGTCAAATGTCAAAAAATAAATGTCAAAATTTTTTGACAGATAGAATTTTTTAAACATTTTTTTCATGTTCCTGGTATCTTACCTTACTTGAAAATTTTCTCTGGAGCGCGAGTTCTGGCGCAATCTGTATATTTCTTGCGTTTTTACAGCGTTTTACACTTCTCTAAGCTCTTGATCATCCAAGAGTGCAAATGGTTCAATTTTAAAGTTTTTAATTTTTATATTTTTATAAATGTAGATGGAACGTATTGGCTGTTTCAAAAAAATACTAGTGTCGAAAGAATTTTTGATTGTATTCTTCGAATACTATTCCACCTGACGTGATTACAAAGAATCAAGTTATTTAACACTTCCTTATCATATTATTGACAAACAATAAAAGGAATCACATTCACAGTTTTTGCATTTGCTAATTTAGTGCTCTTCGCAAAACCTCTGAGAGAAGAATGGATGCCATCTGGGCTAAACATTTCCAAGATCTTGGCGACAAGTTGGACCGGGAATGTATTTGTCCTGCGGCTGTTTTGAGGTGAGTTAAAAAAAATTAAACAAATTTGATTTTTTTGTATTCTCTTTCTAGCCAATTGACACCAGATGAGCTCCTCACGTATGCCGTTGAAAATACTGAAATCTTTGAACTTTGCAAAACTCATGACGACCTGAGACGTAAGTGCGTCACTGCCGCTCTCAAAAAGTTAAACCTCGAGAAGTACTTCGATGACGAGGTTTCCAACAGAACTGCAAATTTTATGATTCTGTTGGATACTTTCGCTCACATCCAAATGATGGATGAAGCTACTAGAAGAGACCGATGCAAATTTCCCCCTTGTGTCTACTACAACCCGAGGAACACCGAAGATGGTGCCAAAAACAGTGGGGTGGAAGAATGAATTTTTATGTCGACATATATTCGTAGTTGGTACTCCAGTATGTTGTAGAATTTTTGTAGAGTGTAGATGGTTATTGTAATATCCTAATACAATTATTATATTTATCTTATTTTTTGTATTTTTCATTATAAATAAAAGAATTTGAATCAAGTTTTCTGCTTTATCAAACAAGATCCTTGTTGTATCTATCGTGAAACAATTACAGTGAAACCTCGATTACCCAAGTTGGATGCGACTTTGATTACCAAAATAATATAGGAAAAAAAGAAATGCCCGAAACCGAATCTAATATGTACTTGCATTTAAAACAAATCTTAACAAAATTTACTGCTTTTACCATTTTTTACATGATAAATATTGTAAAAAAATTAAAAATGATTTTTTTATAAGTTTTTAACAAAGGTGTATATAGCCATCGCTAAAAGCGATTATGCTACCACAGCGCTATTCTGGTGGGCGCTCGACAAAACAAGGATTTCTCAATACAAGTTTTATTATAGTACAA
>NW_025400995.1:3593921-3604239 GCF_015345945.1 Tribolium madens | reverse complement strand
GGATTTCTCAATACAAGTTTTATTATAGTACAAAAGTACAGTCGGAAAAAAGCCTATTGTGACACCGAAATGGAAAGAGCTTCATGCTTTTTTATTTACTGCTTTTACCATTTTTTTACATGATGAATATTGTAAAAAAATTAAAAATGATTTTTTTTATGTTTGTAACAATTGTGTTTACAGCCATCGCTGAAAGCGATTATGCTACGAGTACCACAGCGCTATTCTGGTGGGCGCTCGACAAAACAAGGATTTTTCAATACGAGTTTTATTATAATTTGTATTAAATACAAAGGTACTGTCGGATAAAATGCCCATTGTGACACCGAAATAAAAAAAACTCTTATGCTTTTTATGCACTTTCCATTACTTATGCTTTGTTCACTTATTTATTCTTATGCTCTTTCTCTTTCTTATTATCCTTTGCGTTCTTATTTGCTCTCATGCGCTCTCTCTTATTATACTTATTAGAACATGTGCACATGTTTTAAAGTTCGCGCTTTTATACGCCCGCCAACTTTTATTGCTAATTTGAATTTGAATTAGTGGAAATTTGCTAACTTAAACGGGGTTCTAACTCCGGACCTACCTGCCGGAAAGCGGGACCTTATATCGCTACACCACCATGCCGCCCACAGTCCCAATGTTTTAATTTAATATATTCATATAAACTTACACAAAATTTCTTGCGTGTTTATAACGTTTTTGGACTTCTCTAAGTTTCTTGAACCCTCAAGAGTGCAAATGGTTCAATTTTAAAGTTTATAATTTTTCCGATTTTTATCGAAATTTGAGATGGTTCTCGGTATTCAGGGCGGTTTATTGCTAAAAACTTTGGAATTATTGACGCTAGTCAAGCAAATTTATTTTTTTATTATATAACAAAAAAGATAATTGTCCTACGTTAAATATTTATCGAGAAAATTGCTGATAAAGTAAAATATATCCAAAATATTAATTCAACAATAACTTCTAAATGATCAAGAATTTTGCAGTTTTCTCAACGCCAATCGATTTCTTGGAACATGTTACATATGCGTCTATAAAAACATAACATTTACTTACAGTTACAGTTTTGCTGCATTTTACAAAATTGTAAAAATTTGTGAATCTTCTGAAGTTATGACAACATTGAAAATAATAATTGTATACAAAATTTGAATGTTTAATTTGGTTGTTTCTACAATATAATTTTAGTTTTATTACCACTACAAAATAATTTTGTTTGGGGGAGGGGAAAGGGGTGTTTAACCCACAAAACTCCCCCCTTGCTGCACCACTGCGTAGGTATGTATCGTTGTGTTTTTTTTTCAATATATAATTAAGAAAATAATATCTATAACCTATTGTAGTTTCTATTATTTGTTTGTAGATTTATTTATATTTATATTTTAATACATATTTGTAGAATTGGTAATCCTTGTTTTGCTGAGCGTCCACCAGAATAGCGCTGCGTTACCACTACTGAGAGTACTAAGACACACCAACGCAATAAATAAAAACCATAAATCAACTCAAAAAACGCCAAAACTTTTTGAAATTCAGTACATGTAAAAATAATTTCCTGATTCGTTATTTTATTAGTAGCTTTTGATATTTTTCAAATTTTGATATTGCATTTTTCAGAAATTTGTGTGTACCAAATAAAGTCAAAAAGTCACAAAAAACTGTGAGTTTGAGCGTTGAAGAATAGAATGAGAAATAAAAGCGATAAATTGTGTTAAAGATTGGAAATTTTTACTTGTAGCGAATGAATGTAGGAAGGAAGGATTAAGAGTAGTACGATAAAAGATTATAATTTTTATATTCTTATAAATTGTGTACAATGTAGCTAAGGCTGAAAGTCACATATTATAAAAAATAAAAAAATGAAGTGTAAAAATATGGTGTTTGCTTTGCTGCTTAGCTTTGAACACACAGGATTATAGCGCTACTCTGGTGGGCGCTCTGCAAAACAATGATTTCTGACTAAAAAGTTTTATTATTTTATTATTTTCCTATTTATATTAGGAAACTAATTCAATTTCCATAACACAAAAGTCATTATTTAAGCTCTGTTCAACTCGCTTTTCTCTTCTTTTCAAAATTATGCGACTTTATATGCGATGAATATTTTATAAGCTGATACAGAAAACCCCATTAAATGGTGACTCGGATTATTGTAAACGCGAGGTTTAACTGTATATTCATTTCCCTCAAGACATGGAAAAATGCACAGAAACGTTCTTACTGTTCTTACGCCGAATGCGAATTAAAAGAGAAATCAAAAATGGTTTATCAATTTTAGATATAAAATTATGAGCAGTAATTTTTGGAGATAATGAGCAATTTTGAGCATTTCCGAGCGTTGATCTTAAGATAAGGGTAACCGAAAATCACCTGGAGCGCCCTGGAAATGACATTTGATGTAAAAACGTCTGAAACCACGAAGCGGTTTTACGGGCTGACCTTGGAATACATAATATAGGAATTTTTATATTCACGGAAATCATCCAGGGTGTAGTCAACGGTACATTTTATAAATTATAGTTTAAAATAAAAAATATGAAAATTTGTGGCCATATAAACTCGAGTCCTTGAGTGTGGTATTTTTCGATTATAAACCATCTGCTTAATACCAGTCTTCTTGGAATACATAATCGTTGCCATTTTGTTTAGATTAAATATTCTTCATTACTTCTTTATCAATTAAAGTTTCATTTTTTCATTCGCATGTGATTTGTGCACATCTAAGCAAGCAAAATGGGTTCCTTCTGTTCTAAACGTTTCGAAGATGATAAGAGGGAGGCGAAAATCGTCCGCATTCGTCTCTTAGTGCTTTTAGAGTAAGTAAATAAATTTGGATAAATTTTTTTAATTCAAATTTTTTTAATAAATTTTTCTTTTTTCTTTTTTCAGTGAGTTAGGTCCAGTTGAGCTCCTCAATGTCGCTGTTAAAGACTCCAGGATCTACGAAGCTTGTAAAAAGGACGAAGAACTGAGACAAGCTTGCATTCGTGCTGCTGTTAGAAGATACCACAAGGAAAAATTTCTCTACGAAGATGTTTACAACAGAACTGTCGATTACGTGCTTCTGCTGGATGATTTTATCAAAACTCAAGATACCGCTGAACAGCAGAGACATTTGGAGGAAACCCGCTCTGAGCAAAACCCCGGTCTCCGCCGTCGTAATATACATGAAGGGGAAAGAAATGCAGAAAGGGCCACGAGTTCTTAATTTTTAAAATTGAAATGTATTTTTTGCAAAATATACAATGTGTTCATTTTTAAATAAATATAATTGAGTTTATTGAGCATTTTAGTAAATCACCCCGCACCCCTAATGCATTTACATTGATTCTAAGTTGATTGATTCTAAGTTAAAAATATTTCTGGAATTTAGACAAGGTGAGTCATCAGTGTGGCGTCGAAGAATAGTGACTTTTTCAAATGACGACATACATTTTTACGAATATAGTTTTTCTACAAATAGTTGAAATACTTAAAGTGGGTATTTGCGTTAAAATACAGTATTTTGAGATATTTAAGTAAACACTCTATTCAAAAATGATTATAATAGTGCAAATAATAAAATAAAAACAGCATTTGTTTTTTCATGTTTTTACAATCAGACCTATTATGGTCTATTAAATAAATAAAATAATGGCAAAAGAATTTTTGATTGTATTCTTAAAATGCCACTTCCACCTGTAACGATTACGAGGAATCAAGTTATTCAACACTTCTTTATCACACTCTAGACAATTAAAGGTATATAAAGAATCGCGATCGCATTTTTTCCATTTGCTTGCTCTAGTGCCTTGTGTAAACCTACCTACAAGTGAAAAAAAAATGGGTGTTATCTGGGCCAAGTATTTCAAAGACGTCGACGTCGAATTGGAACGCGAATACACTTGTCTTTCGACGCTTTTAAGGTAAGTAAAAATTTATAAAACAACTTATGAAACAAACTTTTATTTTCGTTTTTTTCTTAGTCAGATGACTCCAGATGAGCTCCTCACTTACGCTCTTGAAGACATGGAAATATACGAAGTTTGTAAAAATCACAATGATCTGAGATACTCTTGCATTGTTGCTGCTGTCAAAAGATACAACATCGAGAAGTTCTTTTATGAAGAAGTTGCCAATAGAAGTGCAGATTTTATGATTTTATTGGATACGTTTGTCCAAATTCAAGCTGCTATTGAGAATCAACAAGCAGAGAAGACGCAGTGTGTGTACCTCCCCTGTGTGCGCTATCGTAAGAAAAACCGTGGAAGGGATGCTGCCAAGAAAGAAGAAAAACACAAATAAAAAGCTGCAATTTTTTTGTATACAAAAATGTATTATTATTGATTTATAAGTAAATCATTTATATTTATTTCATTTTTTTCTTCCCCTGTCCTTCCCGCTCGTTTGTTTTAAATTAAAACTGAAGTAAAAATTTATTCTACTCTGAAAACTAAAGAAGCAATACGTTTAAAGAGCGACCGCAACTCCCGCTTTTGACAACCAATTAGGAACAGGCTTCGAAACCACGTGAACACATTTTTTTCAGTTCGTAATTTGAAAAAATAGTTATGAATAATAATTTCATAACAAAAATAAATCAATATTGAATTCTATTTAAAATCTGTAACAATATATTCTAATTAGAACAATTGTAACAACTATTAAATTATTTATTTTAAATATCGAAACAGGGTGTGCTTTAGGAACATTTTTCGTTTTGTCAAGACGGTCACCGTGTGAGGCAGTGAACAAATTTACTTTGTAAAATAAGTTTAAAACTTGTTTTTACTGAAATTAATTTAAGGACAAAAGAGTGTAAGAGAAACCGTGTTCCTGCTATCTTTTTATCTGGACGTGAATAGAGAAAATTGAAATCATTTCACAAATGAAATTTTCTTCTACAATTTAGCTTACAAAAGGAAATGAAGAAAAATATAGGCAAGTTTAAGTAAAAGAATAGCACATGTTTCTTATTAAATTATTTTTTAGTAAATTAATAACGCCGTTTTAACTCGTTCATCCAAACATAAGTACATATTAATATTTGCGTTGTATATTTAAGATAAATTTTATTTTATGCTGAAATAATAAGGACAAAACAAATAACAAAATCTGAAAAATATTGAAAAATTGTGGGTCAAATAGCGCGATCACTGTGTGTGAGTTTATTTTTCTAGCTCGACTACCTGCTGGTATGTGAACGAGGAATTTAATTGCAGCTATCGCTATTAAGTGCGATAAAGTGAACTGGCGGGAGGCCGTTTTTGAATTTTCTCAAAGAGTGGGAAACAAATTAAACTATTTCAGACATGGCTGAAAACCTGAAATGACTTTTAATTTTAAAATCATGTAACATAGCTACTTGTTGCTGTAATTGGGGATGTTTTAAGGTGGACCTCAGTGTATATCGATCTTATTTTCATGAGTTGTACGTGCAACAAGTACGCTTGCGCAATGAAGAAGTTGTTTTCCCGATTGAATCTTGAAAATTATTCAGTTTTCCACAGTCTCCATCCGTGTATCGTGTTGATGTTACCCATCTTTGAGAGAAAATGTTCGTCAAATAAACATGTAAGCAAATGATGGTTTTTAAGCTTGCATACGGTCAAGATTGATGTGGAATTGCTCCATTTTGAGTTTAAATGATTGTTTCATTCATCATTTACTGTTTTTTTGATTTTTAAAAATCCTCATTTAAAATTTAAAAAAATATAAAAAGGAAATTAGTGGTGGAACTTAGTCAACTCGCTCAAGACCAGCTTCTAGAGTAGAAATAAAGCGAATTTGCATTCGACTATCGATTTCAAATTTGAATTCAATTCGACTTGTGTAAAATTCGGAATTAAGGAACGATTTATATTTATTACTCTTCCTAACTTATTTGCTAATTGCCATCATTTTAATTTGAGGCGACTTTTCTTCCAACTTTTCATAATTAATAAAGGAAACGCTTTTTCACTAATAATTACCAAATTTTATATGGTAGGAAAATTTTTTTTCCTTCTTTTGCAGGAATAAGGAAACGTGAATGATGCTGAGTCCGAAGATGCAAAGAACTATCCGCGTGAACGAGAATCAGCTGATAATGTTATCAGAAAGGGCCCACTATGACCACTCTCAAGCCGGTTATTTGCATAAGAGATCAGCGGACAGTAGTAAATGGCAACTGAGGTGGTTCGTGCTTTACCAGGTAAGCCAGGGTTGTATTTCTGTTCAGGTATAACAGATTAACACCCGTCTTTTATCTCAAGAAAATAAAATCAATTTGTACTTTATTTATAGCAGGATTTAGATTTGCAACTTTTACATAATAAAAACTCATTTTATGTAAACGAAAAATGTAATTTTATTCGAGAAACTTCAGCATCTTTGATATGCAATAAATCGAAGAGACAGCAACAGTTCGATTTATTCTTCAAGCGCTAGATTGCCAAACTTGCTAAATAAAAATTTTCTCGGCGACGGTCCTCTCTGCTTTTCTTTTTCCTTCATTGTTAATAAAAATCTCTCGCAGAGAAATGAAATTCTTAATAAACCCAACTTGATAGCTTTTCATTAATTTTAAATAATTATTTTTATGTAAGAAATAAACAACTTTTGTTATTTAAGGCAAAAATTATCGTCCAATTTTCTGGAGAATGCTGCGCTTACTTTTATTTTTATTACTTTTCTCCAAATAGAAGAATGAAAAATATGATTAAATATTTCTTTTGTTTGGACAAGAACATTTTTGTTATATACAAGACAAAAACAATTTCGGAGAAAAATCGGAAAATCTTTAATATCTCAAACGGAGTACCGTTAATGTCCTTGCCCTCGTAACATATTTCTAGCTTATTATGATGTCTCAAGATGAGAAAATATGATCCGATTTTCTTTTTTCTCACAAAAATACACGAAACATCAATATAGGATTTTATATATTTTTTATTTTTCTCCGTGATTTCTAAATATAGAAAAGTATTTATTCCAAATTATATTTGCTTTGAGCAAAATTTCAAGCTATAATTTGGGGTTCTGTAACCACATTTCGATGATAAGATGATGATTTCGATGATAAGATTTAAAGCTCTTCTAGTGAATTACTCTAAACAAAACTAATAATTAGATGTAGAGAAGTGTTTGAACTATCGGTAATTATTAGCAACCTGGGATCATGTAATAAGATTATATAAACTTATTAAAGTGTATTCAATCGTCTATGATTAATTGGAAACTTATTGGTGCAGAAAATTGGTTGGCAAGAAATCGACACTTTCTCTGCATCAAGAAAGACAACAGAGCTGGAAATATGATTTTCTAGCAAAGCTGGTTCAGAGTCAAATAGTTACTAAATTATTTTCCGCATGAAAAAATGCAAGGGTCCCATCAGTGGCTTTCTATATTGATAAATCAAAGATTTTATTTAGTATTTAGAATTGGCTCCGTCTGTGATCAGTGAAACGCTTCAAAGCAGCTTTATTAGATTTGAGAAAACTCATTTATTTCAAACCCGTCTTTTTACCAAATGGTTTTTTCTTCCAGAATTTGCTGTTTTACTACGATTCGGAAAACTGTCACCGACCTAGTGGCGTCTTGCTTTTGGAAGGATGCTACTGCGAGCGGCTTATAACAACCGGAAGCGCCTCAAAAACTAAGGATGGATCCGATAAACAGGTCAGTCAAATGAAATCAAAGTTATTGCGGCTCAGTCGCGATTATTTGAGTGACAGGCAACAGGATTACGTTGCAAAATAAATTCCCCTTAAGTAGACAAGCGAATGGGATTACTAGAAGATATATACTTTTCCCACAATGCGGTTGTAGTTTTGACCAAGGTGTTTCAGGTTATCTATACCTTTCCGTATTTCCTTTTGTTTTGTTATTGCTTAAGGTATCGCTCAATTCTATGTTATTGTATACGTTTAAAGCTCTTTGATCTCAAAGCAAGACACGAATTGCTGTCAACATAAAAAGTAACCTGCGAATACATTTGCATGTAATCAAATCAGAAGATCGATGGTTTGTCCCCAAGAACTTACTTTCTGCAAGACCTACAACTGTGATAAGAATTATAATTTTACACTTGATTCCCTTGAGGACTTTGACAAGATATCAATTTATTGAGCAAAGCAGAGAAACGTACCAGAAGATTATTATATGGCCTCTTTTATACTCCAGGGAAGGTGCGTCGAAGACTCGAAGTTTTTCAAATTTCTGCCAACATTTCTTGTTATGACTGGGAAAAACTTTGATACAAAATATACTTATCGGTGATAAAATATTAAAACACGATAACTTTTCTTTTTCTGCTATTAATTTTGAACAAGTTCAACACTTTTAACTGGATTAAGTATTTAAGCTTTGTGGGGTTTTTTCAATAATTAAAGCTCCAGTTGAGAAAGCTTTTGAAGTGATCGAATTGCCGGCTTTGGGTCATACCATTATTGTACCGTTATCTGATCGAGTCAATAGAAGAATATAAAGAGCGAGAACAAAGGAAACTTTAACTGTTTCTTATAAAAAATCAAAAACTTCAGTCAAGTAAACAAATTTAAGCTTTAAAAGAGATTTGAGTAATTTTGCTAAACCCCGATTGGTAGTTCTGGTCTTTGGATTAGATCGTAATGGTCCAATGAACGCTGTAATACTCGGTTCCAACTTCTAATATCTTTTACAGCTTATTGAAACTAATACATATTTGCAAGAGTTAGATCGTTGCATTTTTATTTTTTGTATATTCTTCAGTCTTTTCGATTTGATTACAACTCAGTTATTTGAGCATATAAGAACGGATTAACATAATTTGACCGTCCTTTAATCAGACTCAAAAAATTAATATAAATACTAAATCACTCAAAGTTGAAAGTAATGAAATTATGACTTTCCGCCGTTATTGCATTCTTTTTGCTTCAGTCCCATTCATGCTACATTTATCATAACAATTACGGCAAAAAGAGACGTCGCGTAAGATTGTTGAAGTCGGAAATCAAGCGTGTGCGTATTATTGATGGTTGATTCCAAATGTTGTCTGAGTGTTTATCGATTCGTCACAATCCAACACAAAGAAAATTCTTTTCATAACTTGTCTCAATTACGCTGGAGAGAATTTTCTAAATAGGTTTATATTTTCCTCAGACGTTTATTGGATTAAGACTTCAACACTTAACTGAAAAGTTATTTCCATTATCTGTTACTATTTTTTAAAAAGATTCCTTATAGAAATTAAATATCGACCAGTCAAACTCAAAACCGCCTGAAGTCAAGTCACTACTCAGGTGATTAAATGACAATTTTTTAAATAAAATACAAAAATATCATTTGTGATATTGTAAAAAACATACATTTAATAAAGTTAATAGAAGATGTTTCTTTCGTTTTATATCGTGTTATTTTATTTTATAAAAAAGCTAATGTGTTTGTGTGACTATTTTTTACTTGTGATGAATATTTAGCAACCCTACTTAAAATAGCTATTTTTGTATTAAGCGCGTGAAAGAGGCGATTTTGGCCCGCGGCGGAATTATAAGCTTGAGGCCCGAAGGGCCGAGGGTTTATAAGACGCCAAAGGGCCAAAATTGCCGTTCACGCCCGAAATGCAAATAAGATTTTTTGTAAAATCCACCTTTAAGCTTTGAAAATAAATGGCAGGATTCGTTCTCAAAAATCGAGTTTTTGTTGGTTGCTAATGTGATGCAAATAAATAAAAACAAAATACTGACAAGATTATTGACGTGGTTTTTCAAGAAGTTGAATTTGTGATAAAAATATGTCCGAAAACGAAAAACAAGAAGAAATAGCTATTTTAGCCGAAGAAGCGAAAGCTGTAACGTTATTCCCACGAAAGTCAAGAAAAATCTATGAAAAATTTTCAATGAATTTTTGCTATTGTGCACGCAGAAAAATATCGCCGACCGCCATATTAATGAAAACGTTTTACTTGTTTATTTCAAAGAAGAGTCGCAGAAATTTTGCCCATCTACCTTATGCTCCCATTATTCTATGATTCGTTCGGTTATGGTTTTGAAGCATGGTATCGATATAAAACAGTTTTTATATACATAGCTAATTGTTTGTAACTACATATTTCAATAAAAGATATTACAATTGCTGTTTTTTTAGGACTTAGGGCGCAAAAGACTTTATTTACGCCCGCAAATTAATGCATAAATGACTTAATTTTAATACGATTTTACAAAAACACTTYTATTTGACTATTTTTTTTTCTGGAAACAAAGTTTTCATTGTATGGKTCGGTCAGTAGCGAGTCACAATTTTCTATTTATTTTGGATTATTAAAACTTTTATTTAGATTTTTGAATTGAAAATAAATAAATATGATCTGCTT
>NW_025400995.1:3545131-3593036 GCF_015345945.1 Tribolium madens | reverse complement strand
TATGAAGGTATTAAATATTTTCTTGAGAAAGAAGAACATAATGAGGAGCATGGCAGGATTCGTTCTCAAAAATCGAGTTGTTTTTGGTTGCTAATATGATGCAAATAAATAAAAACAAAATAATGAAAAAATTATTGACGTGATCTTTCAAGAAGTTGAATTTGTGATAAAAATATGTCCGAAAAACGAAAAATAAGAAGAAATAGCTATTTTAGCCGAAGAAGCGAAAGCTGTAACACTTGCGTTATTCCCACGAAAGTCAAGAAAAATCGATGAAAAAACTTTCAATGAATTTTTGCTATGRTGCACCCAGAAAAATATCGCTGACCGCCAGATTAATGAAAACGTTTTACTTGTTTATTTCAAAGAAGAGTCGCAGAAATTTTGCCCATCTACCTTATGCTCCCATTATTCTACGATTCGTTCGGTTATGGTTTTGAAGCATGGTATCGATATAAAACAGCTTTTATATGCATAGCTAAATGTTTGTAACTACATATTTCAATAAAAGATATTACAATTGCTGGTTTTTTAGGACTTAGGGCCCAAAAGATACTATTTACGCCCGAAAATTAATGCATAAATGCCCTAATTTTAATACGATTTTACAAAAACACAATTTTCTATTTATTTTGGACTATTAAAACTTTTATTTAGATTTTTGAACTGAAAATAAATAAATATGATCTTCTTTCTCAATAAGAAACAAGATTAGCAAACGCATGACGTTAGTTCGTTGATTAGATATTTTTAATGAGATGTTGTTTGAAACTAATATGAGGGTATTAAATATTTTCTTGAGAAAGAAGAACATAATGAGGAGCATGCTCTTAAATTGCAATTTGCGGTGTTCCATTTCATAGTAGTTATCTGAAGCAAGTGAATTTTTCTTTCAGTAAACTGAAAGACGAATGCATTGAGATATATTTTTTCTGTGACCTTGAAAATAAAAAAAGTCTTCTTTTCTGGTGAAATAGACTGCACAAATAGGGAAATATATTTTAGGAGAAAATCAGATGAAAAAGTGTGTGCTGCTGTCCCTTATCGCCTTGACGACATTGGAAGAATCACATTTTAATGGTGGCATTTGTTGGAAATAAAATATTCAACTTTGATAAGAAGTAAATCGAATTAAGTGTACCCACTTGACTATTTTTTCATTGATTTGTCATTGGAAGTTGCGAACTGATACACAAGAGAGTTGTGAAAGTTTTCCCAAGTAACTAAAAGTGGTGAAAGTTATTTAAAATATACAAAGAAGGATTGAATTGAATCGAGTTAAACGTATCCTCGAGTGCCAACTGATCGATTGATCTTCTACCACCATTCAAATATTTAATGTATTCTCAAAATCTTTATTTCGCATTAATTATGTTGAAATATTAAAGTCCGTTTTTTTATTTATGCGTGTAGTTCAATTCATAATTCGAAAGAAGTACCATCTCTTTTCAACATTTGTAAACAGCCTTGTTGCTCTCTCGCTACTTATTTGTGTAAGGTGTTTTGAGACTAATATTTATACTCTCTATATCATCATAACAATCGTAATTCAAGCCCTACAAAAATCCTAATGCCAGGGAGAAGCTTTAATTTTTGACTTTAGTAGCAAAATGTCAGAAGCTGTGAAATGTCAAAAACATCAAAAACAAACAAAGGTCATGTCGTGTTCTTATTTCACACTACCCCACCAGCAAATAAAAAAAAATCGACTGTACATTCTAGATTGTACATAATCCCGTGATGTGCCGTTTATAATAATTTATTCCTGAAAGGGCTATCGACAGGTTTATATTAAAAATTACTCTTTCAAGGACATTACTAGCTGCACTGCGTACTTTTACATAGTATGGAAATTTAACTGTGATCTGAATTAATAGCACGCAACATTACAATTTAATTTATTTGGATGAAACACTCATTAAATTATTAAAAAAACTCAACGTCTCCGAAAGATCGTTAATACATTTTTGCTATTGTTAGAGTTGAGAAAATTACAATGAAATCTGTTCCAAGTCAAGGATTGCCTCTGAGATTTTTTTAATCAAATTTTCATCGCTTTGTTGCTCGAGTTAAACAGATTAAAAGACGAAAATTTAGTTATTTATGCCATTTTACAAAAATATGTGCTTAAAACATTAAAAATGCAAATAACTAACAGATTTTAAACTGATTGTCCCTTGAACATTATACTCAATTAATACTCACGTTATATATTTGAGTTGAGATAGAAATTGTCTATAATTAAGTTCTAACAAGTAATCACCTCAAGGGGTGAAAATTTGATACAATTTATGGGATTAGAGCCAGGATTATCTTCTACCTTTATGATAAACATTGGTGTTGTACAAAGAGGGTCTAAACCATCAATTGGCCTAGAATTTTTGAACAATTATGGTGTCCAGCCTTGAACCTCCTATTTCTGGTAAATCAATAAAGCGATAACATTATGGAGAAGAATCTACGATTAGTATTGATTTTTTTAATCTAAAATTCATTATCTAAATACATTTTCACGTTGTTAAAACATATGTCACGGCGCTCAAGGGTTTGAACAGATATGAGGGTCAATCCGTGTCAAATGAATATTTTGGTAAACGAGTTATGATCAAAGTTGAGGATAATTACTCCCTCTAGCTTTAACAAGCAACGACAGTGTTGCCAGTGTTATAACCACTAAAATGAATTTATTTATATGTTATCTGCATAACAAATTAGTATCAAAGATTAGTTTCCCTAATTTTGAATATAGTTCCAACATCGCATTATTAAATGATACATTAAGTAAATTCTAATAGCTTTAAAGAGAAATGCGTGTGTGTATTTCGCGTGACATTTAGGGTATAAAGAACCGACATTAACTTGAAATAATTACAGAATATCTTTTATTCCTCTCGACATATTCATGTTATGCCGCTATTTTTTTCGACAATACCTTGGATCTAGACCTAATTCAATGGCTGATTGATTTTTTAACTCGATTAAGGAAATTACACAAACCTGTTCTTTTTCTATTCCGTCAATTACTTTCTTGTTAATTGACATCGTTTCTCGTTTCTTCTGTAAACACTTCATGACTAATTATTCATTTTGGAAATAAGTTTTCCTCGCGTAAAGTTTAATAATAGATACGTGCTAATAGGAATTTAAAATCGAAGGCTTCAGTTACGAACCCTATGAATTATTCATGGCCTTAAAATATTCAACTGTGAACTTTTCCAAAAAAAAGTTAAAGCACCAAATGTTACGTTAAAAATTACATTTTTTAAATCACTGTTTGCTTATACATGATTTTAAATATTCATCTCTTGAGTCATAAAAGTAATGTTTAATTTCACGTGTTATCTTTAATTTCATTTTTGCATGACAGTGTTGTCATGAATAGCATTCTATCTGCTTGAGGAATGAAGTTGCGAATTCATAACACCCAACATAATTCGAATTTAATTGAATTAAAAAATTTCATACATTTAAAAATGTCTCATTTATTTAAACAAAGTCAATAAGGCATTATTATGTAAATATTTACAGAACGTATTGTTAACTGTATTTACCTTAATGTTGCTGTGTTTCAGAAACAATATTTAAAGTTAGTTGCTACGGGATGTTTATATTTCCGGAAATACTGTATTACAACCTCTAATTAACATGTAATTTTTTGATTAAAAGACTGTTTGTTGTTAATTGATGGTTACTATTTAAATTTTATTATTTTTTGATTAAAAATCTCTTTGTTGGTAATTGTTGGTTACTATTTAAATTTTATTGATGAAAATTACACTCGTTTTGAATTTTCCCAGTCTGATCATCCTTTGTAAAACATGAACTTTGTGAGGATTAAATTTCTGTAGTGTTGCGAATAATTTTAGTTTCCTTTGTGAAAAAGCTTATTTTGTCGCCGAGTAAATGTCGGAATGTTTTCAGTACGTCGGGATTTAAACTTGTGGGGTAAATTCAATGGATCGGAATAATATCATGTTATTCATTCTGTTAATTAATCAAACGAGTACTCAGTTAACATAGTTCTGCTTCCTGTTTACATGAGCAAGCTAGGAAGCTCTCAAAATAAAAGCTCTTTATTTGTTACATTTCGATAAGAATCGGGCTAATCCTTTCACTGCCGGTATTGATTATAGTCGCCTAGTATACGATCTAATTATTTATTTATTACAGGCCAGGTGTACATTTCTTAATATTTTCTAAAAGCTTCTTTCTATTGTTTTGACAAATTATTTGTTTTATTTGTGTAACAAATGTCCTAAATTAGATTCCCTTGCCATAGAAACAGGTCGTGGGCTCTTAGTTACAAGCACGTCAGTAATTAAATTTAACCAAAAATCGGATATGTTCGACAAAGTCGAAAAATCGCGACATTCATTTAATTAATCCCGAGTAATGGCTGGAAAATTGCTTTGATTTTTTCGGTGTTTCGTTCTTGTTATCCTAGGAGATTAGGCCATAAATGTGATAGACTATATAGCGTTCGCCAGAACACGCGCCTCAGAGAAAATGTAAGGTAAGATACCAGGAACATAAAAAATTAAAAAAAAAATCTAGCTACAAAAATTTCGAAGTTATGAAAGTTTAAATTTTGCATTTTGACTATTTATTTCTGTTGGAAAAATAATTTTAGAAATTGTTTCGCTACAGGCTATTAGAAGAAGAAATAAAGAAGCTCTATACTAAATTGTAACTCTGTTTTAGTACTTTTACTAAATAATTATAAAAAACATATATAAGATCATCAGTATCATTAAGTAGGCATAAAAAAATGTCAAATGTCAAAAAATATATGTAAATTTTTTTTGACAGATAGAATTTTTTTAACATTTTTTCCGTGTTCTTGGTATCCTAGCTTACTTAAAATTTTTCTCTGGGGCACGAGTTCTGACACACCCTGTACATATACACAAACATTACAAGCATCCTTGCCCTTGTGGTCACGCCTATGTTATCAGGGTTGTAAAAGCCCTCATGATGCGAGTAGGGAAAGTGTTAGGGTCAGATTACCTACGATAATAAATAACGTATAGGATGTTAAAGTTGGGAACTGGAGTTTAAATTTAAACTATGATAACTAGTGCTTTGTTGTAAGGAAACAAAACATGGGTATGCTTATAATTTCAAGATTAATTAAGATGTGTGACGAGTTTCTATAATTGAATATAATATTTAAGATGAGGAAGTTGCCTACGGTGGTTCGGAAAATATAAGCAGATGAGGGAAATACTGAGAAATTATACGAAAATTAATTGAGTTATGAAGTATTTCTATTCAACCCAAATAAAATTTACTAATAAGTAATTTACACTTTAGAGATTGACGTCGAGAGCAGCCTGCTGTGACGTCAGCAGCAGGAAAACGCGCTGTTCATATAAAAGGATTCACTTTTTACAACGCGAACATAAAGAAATTTCATGTAAAATAGCTTCACATTAAAAATTAAAACATTTTTATCAAGGATGCCGCTTTGAGTCTGACAGGGAACAAAAAACTGTTTTCCAGTCTCTATGAGAACTATAATTCAATCATGTAATAGATCAAAGCTTTGATTAAATTAACGCAATAAACGTATATCTGCAATGCCTGAAATACCGAAAGACAACACTGGATCTGACGTTAAAGGCCATTTAAAAAGCAAAAGCCAGAGATAAAAGCATAGTTCACACCAGCTGGGAAAAAGGTGCGAATTATTTTAATGAATCTGATCCAGTACAAGCGCATAGGTGTTATTTAAAAGATTCAACTTTATTGGCGCAAAAAACGAAACTTTCTTTCCGACCTGCTAAATTATTAAGTGCTTTTATGTGTTATCTGGAGGAAGAAACAAATGTAAAGATCCCACCGTTATTTCCACCGAGATTTACCTGATGTCCAGTGAGGAATCAAGAGACCTAAAATCATTTTTTAAATAGTGTAAAAATCGTGGAACAGTTTTTGTTTTTCAAAATCCGAAATTCATGGTATTGTTATTTGTGCAATTCGTGTAAATTTTAGTTGAAAAGCCTCTGATTCCCATGTGTCTGGCAATATTGGCTGCACGTGAATGCAAAATAAACCCACGGCTGTAAGTTATTGCCCTTTGTTACTCGGTCATAATGAGCAATTATCAATTGATTATTTGATAGTACACTGTTATAGGATGCATAATTAAATAGTAATCAGCGGCCTAGCTTAGCTTACATGCCGTGATGCGGATGCTGGGTGGATCAATACAGAGCTAAAAATAATATAACCTGGTAGTCCTATTCTACTCTTCTTATCATTTGCCTGTTTTTTTAGACCTTATAAAGCTATTTTATTTATTCAATAAACTAAATTTCCCATCGAGGATTTGCCAGTTTGCGCAAATCCTTTTCATGGTAAGTACATTGTTTATTCAATAATAATGCATTGTTTCTATGGGGATAATGCGGCTTACATCATAACTAAAATTCATTTAATTAAATTAACAACCTGCAAAGTGTTTCACAGGAAAAATTCGTATAATTAAATGCCGCTGCACGTTTCAAAATTTGCATTATTATTCAAAATTAAACTTCTTGGGAAAAAAATTTGAAGATAATGTTGGAAGTTTAACGATTTTTGGAGAATAGTTGAGTTTTGCAAAAGCCTGGGTCAACTTCAAATACATTTTCATAGTAAACAGCAGAAAATCACCTTGAGGCTAGAGAAAACTTTGCAGGAATTTCAAAAGCAACTTTAGCCAAATCTCCTTCTAAATATTAAATACGTGCAAAGCCTGCGAAGCAATTCAAAGCCCCATTCAATTTTAACAAAATTAATAATAATGTTGTCATTATCGGCTTTTAATTTCTTGCATGAGTTGGTTAAAATAAACTTGTTAGAGTTATAGACATTATCGACGTGTGTTTGTTTATGGTCATAGAATTCGCTTTAGTGACATCGAATGACGTCAGTTGAAAAATTAATTAAATCGACATTAAGTATTCAATTTGCTTGAAAAACAACAGATTAATTGGGCTTAGTTCCTAAAACATGGAAAGCATTTAAATGAGATTTTATTTCAAAAAAACTTTAAACTTATCAGAAACTACTCCCAAAATTTTAATACTTGAAATATTGCTTGAGCTTGAACAAAGTTTTTCCATCTAAGTTAGTAGAGATGACTGCAGCGAATAACAAAATTCTCTCCCATATAACATTCTAAATAAATTACACGAATCAGTGTTGATATATCCAGACAATTAATTCTTGAAATTGTTTTCTATTTGTTCCAGTACTGTTTCGCTATATCGTATAGAAGAGAAAATATTCGCCAGTACGAGCTAAGAGCTTTAAATGAAATGGAGTGTAAAAACTGGATTGAAGCTATACGAGAAGCAAGGTAAGTCCTGCGGTCGCAAGACTGTAGCAAAATCCTATTTACAAAAAACTACTAAATCTTTTATGAAAAATCAAAAAAAAAACATTTTCGTTGAAAGCTTGAAATCAATAGACTGCTAAAACATTTTTCGTGTGACTGCACAGTGTTTTTTACGTGCTTGAATCTTCGAGTTTAATTGGCTGATACAAAATTTTCAGTCTTTTTGTTTGTTAAAAGTTTAAAACAATATTGGTCCTTTACGCATGTCAAAAACCGCCTGCAGGATGACGTACTTTAAAGCCAACAAAGCTCTTTTAATGCTGACATCGCTTTGGAAAAATGACTAACAAAAGTATGCCTTGCGACTATAGTTTTAAAATATTTGCAGCGGATTAGAGATTAAAAATTACCTAAAAGCGTTTACACTTTTTTTTTAAAATCCTAGCTGCGCTGAATTTAAACTTTCACCTTGACATCGGTTTATGTGTTTTTGACGTGTTAGAAATTTATGTCTTGATCGTAAAAAGTAAGCTTTTTGCGGCACAAACACGTTCCGTTTATTCAAGGAGTCGGAAAATTTCATTAAAAAACGGTTTTTGACTTGAATGGAATTGTCAAAAGAGTATTTGTTTAGGTCTACTTGAAGGAAACGTTCATTGGTAGGGAATAACGGGAAGTGACCCTTCATTTCAAGCTGAAATTCAAAACGATTATTAATTGACACCGCTTTGCATTTTATTGAGCTTTCCATTCATTTCCCCCGGGTAATAAAATTGCATCCTGATGGAATTAGGTACTGTATTTAACTGTGTAAAATGACGAGTTCACTTGCTGACAAATTACATATCCCGACGATTTATCTTTCTTGTTTGAAATGATCTAATTAGGTAACTCAAATTTTACGCTTGCGACAAATATTATTTCGCATTTCGTTTTGCACACAGCTTCGGCCAGAGCTCATCAATTAGCTTAGCAAATGATAGCAAATTACGTAAATTTAGTTGTGTTTAAACCAAACCGCAGAATTCAAAATGCACAGTTTAATTAGTTCGCCCGGCGCATCCACCATTTTCCGTTTACACTTTACAATTTTTCAAAGTTTTAATTTAGAAGAGTCATGACAGCTTTTGTCATTTTTTAACATAAGCCAAGTAGAATTTTACGTTGTTTTATTCAAATACTTTTATTTTAGTTTTAACAAGTTGATGTTGCAAAAAGAAGAACTGGAACAGAAACATTTGCATTTGTTACAAATCGTCGAATCGGAGAAAACAGCAAAGTGGCAATATACACAGCAATGCGAAGAGTTGGCTTCTGAAATCAAAAAGCTTCGAGCTGAGGTAAAATTTGTTTTGTAGTTGTTTTTGGTTCAATTTATCGATTAAATTCATCGAAAACAATGAGGAAATTTAAGAGATTGCTAGTTTATTCGGTTTCATAACAATCATATTTTTTAGTGATTTGAGTTACAAAATGATACGGTTCAGGTTTAAACAAACAAAAGTCAGCGAATTCTATCTCGCAAATAATATCGTGCGGTAAATCCTTTGGGAAATAAACCGTTTAGAGTTTTCAGGAAGTTCCTTATCGGTGTAAAGTTATGTTTCGGTAGTTTGAATAAATTCAGCTTTTATTATTTGATCGTTTTGGTGTAGTTGTTTGCTTTGAAAAAAGAATGGAAACCGATTCCAACTCACCAATCAACAAGCAGTTTGACATCAAATCAAGGAACTTCTACATCAACCGTGTCTGGTCCATTTGCTCATATTGAACAAGATTCAGCCGAATTAAGGAAAATCAAGAAGGTTCAAAGCTTTTTCCGCGGATGGCTCTGTCGTCGTCGTTGGAAACAAATCGTCGAACAATACATCAAAAGTCCTCATGCTGAAAGTATGAGAAAACGCAACAGTCTCGTATTCCGTATGGTTGAAGCCGAAGAAGAGTACATGGAGCAGATGGAAGTACTCGTTTCTTGTTTTTTGCGACCGTTCAAAATGGCTGCATCGTCAAAAAAACCGCCATGTTCTCACGAAGATGTCAACTCGATTTTTCTGAATAGCGAGACTGTGCTATTTTTACACCAAATTTTCCTCAAAGGGTTAACATCAAGACTTGAAAGCTGGCCTACCTTAGTTTTAGGGGATTTATTTTCCATGCTGCTTCCTATGTTAAGCATTTATCAAGAGTACGTCAGAAACCATCACTACTCCCTTCAAGTACTTACCGAGTGCAAACAATCACCGCAATTTTCGGCTATGCTTAAGCGACTCGAAAGCAAACCCGCCTGCCATGGCAGATCCTTAGAGACTTTCCTCACATATCCTATGCATCAGGTAATTTAATTACATTTTCCCGGACCAAGTCGATGCATAAATATTTCAGGTTCCGAGGTACATTATCACCCTCCACGAACTGTTAGCCCACACTCCCCACGATCACGTCGAACGAAAAAGCCTCCAAAACGCTCGTCAACAACTAGAAGACCTTTCCAGGCAAATGCACGACGAAGTAACAAACTCACTCAATTACTCCCCCACCTAAACCCCAATTTCTAGGTGTCTGAAACCGAGAATCTACGAAAAAATCTAGCCGTTGAAAGAATGGTAGTAGAAGGTTGCGATATTCTCCTCGACGTAAGCCAAGTTTTCGTCCGTCAAGGCAGTCTTATTCAACTACCCTCTGAAAAACATAGAAGCTCGAGAAGCAAATTAAACTTCAAAAGCGAAAAGGAATGCGTCCGACAATGTTTCTTGTTCTCGAATCACCTCATCATCGCCACAAGGTGTTAATTTATTCCCACCATTCATTACAGCGAGTAAATATGACCTTTTAGGACTTCAAGCGGAAAACTTCATTTAGTGCCAGACATTGGGAAAATACCCCTAGCTGACGCTCTCTTGATCGAAGATCCAAGTGACAATCCTGAAGACGATGGTAGTGTAACTACGCTTATGCGGACAGGTAATTAACTTTCATTTTCAGAATCATCGGTTTGTTCAGTTTCGAGTCAATCGTCGGGAATTTCCGAAACATCGGCTGCGACCTGCAGTCTACATAACCGCGACTTCAAAATCATCGTCGACTTGAAGGACGGATCGCAGCCTGGCCAGGTTAGAAATGACAATTTCAGAATTATCAGAAAAAAATCAAATTTTAGTCAGACAATAAAACTAAAATTATATTTTAGAAACAACCAAATTAAATATTCGAATTTTGTATACAATTATTTTCGATGTTGTCATAACTTCAGAAGATTCACAATTTTTTACATTTTTTGTTTCGTTAGTTGCGGCAAAATTATACTTCAAACGTTATAATGTTACATATGTGAAATGTTCCGAGAAATCGATTGGCGCTGAGACTACAAAATTCTTGATCGTTTAGAAGTTATAGTTGAATTAATATATTAGATATTTTTGAATTTATCAGCAATTTTTTCGTTAACTGTTTAACGTAGGATAATTATCTTTTTTTATATGATAAAAAATTAAATTTGCTTTCCAACGGTACCAAACTCAAAAAACTAACGTCAATAATTCCGAAATTATTAGCAATAAACCGTTCCGAATACCGAAAAACGCCCAAAGTTTCGACAAAAATCGAAGAAATTAAAAACTTCAAAATTGAACCATTTGCACTCTTGGGGGTTCAAGAAACTTAGAAAAATACCAAAACATTATAAAAATGCAAAAAATACTCTTTTGAAAAAGTTCTATATGTAAAAAGTCTGTATGAATATATTGAATTTGAATTTTTAAAACATTGAGACTATCGGGCAGCATGGTGGTGCAGCGGCATAAGGTCCCGCTTTCTTTCAGGAAGGTCCGGAGTCAGCAATTTTTCAGTAATTCAAATTCAAATTAGCAACATGTATAATAAGTTTAGAACAAGGGCGTCATTACGGGAGGGCAGATTAGCCCCCCCCCTCTGACTAAAATTACCCTATCTAATTTTATTTAAATTACTGTTTGTTGTTATTTTTATATTGTTTGAATGAATAAATTATATGCAGTTAGTTACATACAGGGTGCGCCAGAACTCAGGCCCCAGAGAAAAATATATAAGGTAAGATATCATAGAAAAAATGTTAAAAAAAATTATCTATAAAAATTTCGAAGTATGAGAGTTTAAATTTTGCACTTTGACTATTTATTTCCGTTGGAAAAATAATTTTCCAAGTTTTTTTTGCTACAGGCTATTAGAAGAGGAAACAAGGAAGCTGTATTCTAAATTGTAACTTTGTTCAATGTTATTTTATTGGCAAAATTTTTGAACGCAAGGCAAAATCAGAAAGAGACAAAGCATAAGAACAAATAAGTGAACAAAACGTATAAAAGTGGAAAGAGTAAAGTAGCATACGCGAGAGTGGGAGGAGCGCGCACAAGAGCAAATAAAAACGCAAAGCATAATAAAAAAGAGAGAGAGCGTAAGCCCAAATATGTGAACAAAGCTAAAGTAAGGGAAAGCGCATAAAAAAGCATAAAACTTTTTTTTCAATTTTATGGTCACAATGAACATTTTGTGCTACTGTTTTCAGTTACACAAAATGCGCTTTGTGATACTGTTTTTAGAAACATTTTATGCTACTTTTTATCATCACTGACTATGCATAGTGTGAGAGATTGTTGTAGATCAACGTATTTCATTGAAATTAATGCAATTTGTGTTATTTTCAAGCAATTTGGGTACCGCATAAGTCAAATAACAAAAATCTTAACTGTCAAATATAACAAATATAATTTAAAAATCGCCAGTGGAAAAAGTAGTATAAAAAAACACAACTCTCATTGTGATACTCGATATTTTTTACGTAAGTAAACTCCCCCTAAATTCTATCTCAGTCTGCGCCATTGGCATCGTTAAAAATGCTAAAATTCAACTCTAAGACACACTTTAATACTTCATGTTAACGAAATTTAATAAACTTTCCCAAAAAAAAATATTTTTAGAGTTTTTGTTTCTGTTTTCGCTCTCGTTTTGACTATATTATCCTTCTCAAAAAGCAATGTAGTTGAAACAAAAAATTCGAATAAATTTTGAAATCAGAAGATGTATGAAATATCATTTTCTATTTGGAAAATTTTACTAAAAATGTTCACTTAAACTACTAATAATTTTATTCATATCTCATTCTTCGGGTACTTTTAACTGAAACGTTTAAACGTTGACGTCATTTATACAGAATACACGGCATGTCCACCTGGTTTTGACTCTCTGTACTATAATTCTACCGTTTTAACGTAGAAAACTTTACAGTGATATGTTTTAATGTTCAAGTAATGAATTTGAATTTAATTTGAAAACAGCGATCTACGCTAGAATTCTAGACTTCACAGATCAAATGCAAATTTTCAAATATAGCAAAACTTTATTGTTGGTCTTTTATTGCCCAGAGCAACTTTACTCGAGTAAAATCGAAATTAGTTATATTAGAATTCTGCGAGCAAAACGAGTGAATGCATTTTAGCTTTATAATTTTCCATGAGGCATTTATGAATATATATTGTTTAAAATGTTTTCATTATTCAAATTAATTAAATAAAATTCCAACGTAATTAAATTGTCAAAGCAAACAGGTCGATATGTGATAGGCTGATAGAAGTGCTACGCATGCTATAAAAGAGAGTAAAAGTGCAATTTAAGTTTACACAATAAAAGGCAGAAAAGGAGTAACAAACACGATCGAAAAGCTCGTATGTACACATGAATAAGCTTCCGTTGACAAAATCTCTTAATGCACTTATTACTTGTTGTGTATAATAGAGTGCTTTTGTCAAGTGTTTTTTAAGCTATCGATGCGTGTTTTGGTGAGCCTGTTCACGTAATTGAAAGAGAAAATGTAGTGTACCTACTTTATAAACGTAAATAATTAAAATGCAAAACAGTACACGGGACAGAAAATTGCGAGCACGTTTATGTTTTCGCGACAAGATAATAAATATAGTCGCGGTGGTTCCGGTTTTTGAGAGATGTTTGTCTTTGGTTAGGTCACGGTGCATCTGTTGGCGTCTTCGATGCAAGAGAAAGCTGCATGGATTTCCGATATCAGCCAGTGCTTGGATAATGTTCAATTTAACGATATGATACGTCCGACGATGTCTGATAACAGTTCCATCACTCTTCCGCAATCGTTGAAGAATGATCCAAAGTTGTTTAAAGACGAGGCAGATATCCGATTCAGTAGAACAATGAACTCTTGTAAAGTTCCTCAAATAAGATACGCAACACCAGAACGCCTTCTTCAAAGACTAACTGGTAAATGAAAAATGGAAAATTTCTTGTGTTCTTAATTCGTTAAATGACTACTATAAAATCCATATAATCTGGGAATTTTTTTATCATTTGTTCCTCTCTTGTAATGCATGATTTACCCATTCCCTGATCAACTTTCTGCACAATCATTGAAGGTACATTACAATTCATCACAACAAGTGATGGATAAAAAAAAAGTTCTTTTCAGATTTAAGATTCCTCTCCATAGACTTCTTAAATACATTCCTCCTTACATATCGCGTTTTCACTGACGGCGTAACTGTCCTGGAAGCTTTAAAGAAAGTGTTCTATAGTAGTGATCCCGAACCACAAGGCTCTGTTATTTCCCTTGAAGTATTTTCAAACAAAGACGAAAATACTTTACAATTATACGATGATCGAAGACGTAGTAGTTTTTCTCCGCGTAGAACAAGCGGTGCGAGCTCTGTCTCAGGATACGGCTCAGAAATGAGTGAGCGAGACAGATCTCAAAGCTACGACTCTCAAGGCCACAGACATTGGAAAGCAACTTTGCAGAAATGTAAGTCCGCAAACCATCCCTCCCAACAAACTAATCTTCCTCAACTTTAAGACGAAGAAGAGAATCACGAACAAACCCACCCAAGGATCATCCGACAAAGCCCGACAACACAACACAAAGATTCAATTTCACCCCCAGGCCAAAAATCAATCTCCATCAGAGTCGAACAGTCAGAAACTCCAAAAGAAGACAAAACCCATCTTGCCATACCCAAAGTCGCAGCGTCCAGCAGCAGCGAAACTTTGACAGGTACTGAAAACACTCCATTAACCAACCCAATAAAGCAATCTTGACTTAGATGTGACTGTACTAAGTGCACCTTGCTCGCCCAGCAACTTAAGTTCAGTAACACTAGTCGGGTCATCACCGTCTGATACTAACGAAGGAGAACCAGGAACTTCTCCTAAAAAGCCATCGTCACCCAAAAAAGAACCATCACCCACTAAAGAACCACACCACAGGCCTTCAATCGTCGAGCGAAAAGTTGAAAGAGGTACCTCGGAAGACACTGAAGGTGAGTAACAAACCGAACAGCCAAATATAACTAAATCGGATAGAAGATATGACACAGTTTTTCAACACCATGCATCGGGCATCGTGCAGCTCTTCACGATCGGCCAGTATCTCAACAACGACCACGAGTGCCGTTCTCCAGGTATTAATTCAATTTGAGTTACATCACTTTATACAAATTTCCAGAGTTATTATGGCTCCCGAAGATCAATGCAAGAAGGTGAAGCAACTTCAACTGCACGCTCCAGTTTCCAACACGACTCCCCCCAAAAACCCAGCAAGGCAGGAGTTGTCATAACTTCATTCCGGCAGTCTAAACGGAGGTAAGTGATAATAAGTTCCCAAGCAAAAAGTATGTTTTGTACCTTGTCAAGACATTCTTAAAAAATCTGTTACTGAACAATTTTGCAGGAGTAGCACATCGAGCGCTGCTGCAGCTTTCGCCATTGCCACTTCTGGATCAAGTAACCCCCGAGATTTGTCCCCAAGTGGTCGTGATGGAAGGGGAGGAATGATGGAACAAGATGAGTTCGCCATGGAACGCAACCGATACAAGGAAAATGTCATCTCGACCGCTTGCACTATGAGAGTTTTGAACGTCTTGAGGTAAGTTGGGGCGATTAGTGTGCCAAAATATTGATTTCTTACAGACACTGGATCTCCAAACATGCGCAAGATTTTGAAAATGACCACAAATTGAAGAACTTGACGATCGAGTTTTTGGATGATATTATCTACAGTCCGAATTTGCTCCCAGCTGAGCATAAAGCAGCAGCTCAATTGTTGAGATTGTTAACCAAGGAAGAAACCGACAGTTCTAAAGTCGATATTTTCCAACTAATTTCCGCACCTTCGGTATTAATTATTTGAGAAGTGTTTCGAAATTTTTCAACGTTGCGTTTCAGACCCCAAGCAAGGAAAGTATTGAAACTCTTTCAGCACTTGAAATTGCAGAGCAGTTGACCTACATTGACCACCAGATTTTTATCTCGATTTCGAGCGAGTAAGTCAAAGGCAAGTGTCAACTTTTAGTTTTTTTGTCCTTGTAGGGAATTTCTAGGACAGGCTTGGATGAAGAATGATAAGACTAGCCGAGCTCCGCATATTCTCTTAATGACAAAACGTTTCAACGACGTTTCTTGTTTAGTGGCTTCGGAAATCCTCCGACGGTCCTCTCTGTGTGCCAGAGTTGCAGCCATAGAAAAATGGGCCGCTGTGGCGGACATTTCGCGTTGTTTGCACAATTTTAATGGTGTTTTACAGATCTGTTCCGCGTTTACTAACAGTTCCGTGTTCCGTTTGAAGAAAACTTGGGATAAAGTGTCGAAAACGGTGCTTTTGCACTTTTGTTCGACAAGTTTTAATATTATGGGTTGCAGACTCGGCAAACAATCGAAAAATTGCAACATATAGTGTCATCAGATGGTCGGTTTAGGTCACTGCGGGATGCCCTCCATAGATGTGATCCGCCATGTATCCCCTACTTGGGACTTTATCTAACTGATTTGTCTTTTATCGAAGAAGGAACACCAAATTTTACTCAAGATGGTCTTTTAAACTTTTCTAAGATGAGAATGGTGAGACTTGGGGACAATTTAGGATTTTTGGTGGAGGAATTGTTTCAGATTGCTCATGTTATTCGAGAAATTCGTCACTTTCAACAAACCCCATATAAAATAGAATTGATACCTAAAGTTGCTAATTACTTGTTAGATTCGTCGTTATTGATGGATGATGAAGAACTTTACAATACATCATTGGAAATTGAGCCGCGAACTTCACGTTTAAGTACTTCAGCTCTGGGACAGTTATCCTTATCGTCAAAATCTTAACTGTTAACAATAGTCTGCAATCTTATAGACGCGACAATCGAAGCCATCTGCTCTTTAAAACCCTTACAATCATCATTTTATAAAATAATTGAGGTAATAATGATATTGAATTAATTAAATTTTATTTCGACAGTTACTTACCTTCGTACGTAACTAACATTGCAAAACAATCATAAAAAATAAGTCACTGTCATTAAATAACCTAATTTCTCCTGAGGAAGTCGACCCTTGAAACTCTAAGACTGTTAACAGTTATAGTATATCATTAGGGGAAAGCGTAGGAAATCTGTCAAATTATATAAAGTGTCTTCATAGATACTATTCTATATCACAAGGCCTACATATCAATGATTTCCTTAGGAGGTAGAAAATTGACTTTGTTCATGCTTGAGAAAACAATGATTGTTGTAGCGTAGATTACCAACAATTCTCCCACAAAATTTGTGTTTCACAAATGTTCAGTATCCCAAAAATGGTTCATTTTATGATTACACCTTGAACTAAACAAAAAACAATTTTTGGGATTGTATCTGTTAGTTCTAAATAGTATCAAATGTGATAATAGTGTGCGCAAATTATATCTACATGTAGTAAGTAATATTGTTGGCTTTTTGTTGTTAAACGCCGTCATATCTTTTAAAACATATCTAAATTGATATTACACATCAGACTTTACAATAATGTTATGTGATTTAAGGATGTCTTCTATTGAGTTACCGGTTTCACATTGTTAAGTGGCGGTTTGCCAAATTCTAGACGTAATTAGTGTAATAAACTAAAATAATGTGCCATCCTTTAACATTTAATGTAGTTTTATGAAGTTTATTTTGTAGTAAATGGGATGTTTAAGTAAATGTTAGACACAATAGATTAAGTTGTCACTCTTTAGTTCAAACCGATTCGGTTTTTGTTGTTTCACCAAATGTGTTAGTGCTCAATTATTAGTCAATTATTTGTTTCGAAACACGTGGCAACTACAATTTTGCTCACTTCAGCACATTTGTGCACTTACAATCTAAATGTTTCTTTCCGAATTAATCAATTTTAAATATTTGTCAATTCAATCAGACTTGCTATTATAATACTATTGAGCACTACGTTTACGACTAAATGTTACATTGATAGTTCATAGGAAACAAAATTTTTAAATAAATTCACAAAAATAGATACGCTTACCTTGATATTTTACTCTTGCAACAACCGTAGTTTATATTAAAAAAATCAAGTTTTTAGTAAACTACAACTTACCTTAGCTACGCGAGCCAAAATTCAACAATAGATTTTTGTAAAAATTTTCATTTTAATTGATACAATGATTCTCTATCAAGCTGTTTTTATTACAATGTTAACTTTATATGTACATAAATATAAATATATTTCTTTACAATCTCATTGTTCCATATATTATGAACTGTCAAGTTATTAAAAATAAAATTTTTCATAAAACGTAATTGTTTCAATGACCTGCAACCGAATTATTCCTTGTAAACAAACAAAAAACATGCTGACATAGGCGGTTCTCAATATTCACGTCATATTGTTGAGCAAATATTTATAATTTATTTGTATTACATGGTAAGTCACAATACAGTAGTTAGTCTTGTCAAATTCCTTGAATTTGAAAATAGTAACTCAATTGTGGAATGGAATAGTTGTAATTTTTTTCATATTGTGGTGTGACACGATTAATAAAAATATAGCAATACTCAAGAGAATGATTTATCCTTGAAATCAATCTTTTTCACCACTCGGTGATTATTTGCGTGAAGAAAATAATGCTCTAGGATCGGAAACCTTGACTACAGTTGAAATTCGGTGAAGATAAAAACACTTAGCTTATAGAATGTTTTTATTAATTTTTTGGAGAATTACATTTATAATAAATATAATACTTGATAAAATAATGTTCGTTGATAAAAACTATATACACTAGGATATTAAGATAAAAATACTTATTACGGTAGGTACCTCTAATAAAAAAGTTTTAAATTAAAATAATTTTACACAGCCATATTTATTTAATTTTGGAATGTATACCAAATTTGGACATAGAAAAATAAGTTTGAAAACGTTCCAAGTACAATTAGACTAGATGTTCTCTGGCACATGTGAAGAAAAATAGAATTAGGGGTAATAGGGAATTGCTTAGTCTTGGAATTGTTGAGGAACACTTAAGTTCGTCTCTTGGATACGCCGTTGCTGGTGGAGCTTCATCATTTCCTTTGCAACTTTCATTCCGAACGGCAAACTCGCGCTAAATAAAATAATAAAAAATATTGGTAAATAAGAAAAAATGACTTACAGCACAAAGTTCTCTACATGGTGGACAAACTATGGCACCCTTGTGAAGCCATCCGTTATTGATGATTCGTATCGAGATCTCTTGATTCGGGTGGAAGCACTCGTAGGAGTAATTATCCACCTGTAAAATTTCCCTAAATTTTCTCCAAGTATTTGTTAAATAAACAAACCAAAATATGTAGGCGTCCGTGCTGGCAGCGGTATCCGTAGCAACCCGAGCCCCAATGTTGCCATTGTCTCATTTGGCCGCATGATCTCTCCTCCCACATATGATTAGTATGTTCAAAACAGCGCGAATTTTCCCCGTATTTCTCTAAAGCAAAATTCTTATCTGGTTCTAAAAATAATCATGGTAAGAAAATATCAAAGTGAATTCAAACAGAAACAAACTTGGATTATTCTCAGTGTATTGGCAATGCGATCCACGGACAATGACGTTCTTTGAGCGCCAGGTGAACTCCTGGATGTATGGACAATAATCAGCCAGAGCGACTGATCCGCCGTAATATTCTTCGGTTCCTGGTTCGACGTATTTAATGTAATCAAAATTCTGTAATGATTCGTTTAGATCGAGGATGTACTCAAGTTTCCGCTACCTGATATAATTGCGGAAGTTTAGTTTCATGAGCGACGAGATTGCAAAGGGCAACCGATGTACGATCATCTGTGCATTCCGTTTGCAAAGGATCACGTTTGACTTTATTACAGAATGGGTGGATCGAGGCTCCTCTAGGCATGAAATTACAACTCACAGCAAAAACATACTATTAACCACATGAAATACCTTGAAGACTTTATTGTTATCCACTCTTTACAGCTTTTCATAACAAAATCGCAACCGAGACCTTTACCCCACGACATCGGCTCGGCCATTGAATAGTTCGCGAGGTACCACCCGGTGTCTTCCATCAAAGCTAGAGTAATTCTCGAAATAATCGGATTTTGGGTATGCGTACCTGTCATTGCCTCGTTCTACAAAAACACAATAAGACAGTACCGATATCTCCCACCACATACTTCAAACACACGCTTTTCCCAGTGAGTCAACGCCGTTCCTTCCTCACCTTGATCTTCCAATTCCGCCCCTTCCAACTCTTCACATTTAAAATAATCACGAACTTCCCTCACTACGTTTCTCGTGACAATCATATTCACCTCTCTTCGCATCACACCCGATCTAACAACCCAGTTTTTTCTCACGAAACTTTTAATCACCTTGTCACTCCATTGGTACGTTTGCAAACTGCAAAAACCTACATAGTCCCTTACCGACTCAACCCACCGACTTACGTTTCATTCAGTGGTGGTTTCCCAGTATCCAACCTTCGTTCAGTCAATGGTTCACCCTTCGAGTCCCGATAGAACGCATACAGACTCACCGAAAATCCCAAAGCGTGCAAAATCTCATGTTTTACCGTCGAAAGCAATATTTCGACTTCTTGGCGTTTGGTACTTATACTATTCGGGCATAGATTCGCATGCCCAGCGATTGGTCTATAAAAACACACTTGGCGATCGAATCGTGACTTGAAGTTGTTACTCACCTGTCTAAAGCTGCCTCTTGTTGGCAGTGGGCGGCATATGCAACGGTTAATGACTTATTACAACGTTCAGTCTGCATAGCGCTTACATAAAAGACGAAATCGAAATTCTCAATACCTTCACCGGCTTTTGAGCCTTTTGCTATACCACAGTCTTGTCCTGTTGCGTTACATGTTCTACACGCATCCAAATGCTCCTCAGGTACGACCACCTCACCGCACATCGTTTTCTCCTTGCAAGTGTCGATGCAATGGGTTAGAGAGTTCTTGACGAACACCTGGGTGTTGTTACATTTCCTAACAACATCAGTGATTTTTTACAGGGTGCTGCATTTTGAATGTCCAAATAAGAAGAGGTTTAGCCAAAAACGAGTGATACATTCTGAGGCTCATTTTTTGAGAAAATAATATTAGTAAAAACCGAATTGTGTTATAGTTTATTATTTCGACATAAGACGTTTTAGCGAAATTAAAAAAAAAATCATATCTTTGTCATTATAGAAGATACAGATTTGAAACTATATTATTTAACAAGTGTCACAATGAAAAAGTTTTCTAAGCACTAAGTAATAAAAAAAATGCAAAATAAATGCTAAATCAACTTATTAGTAACTTTTCTTTGTTTTTAAACAATTGTGTTGATTGTTGACACATTTGTTCTTTCTTTTACTAATTTTTTTTTAAATACGTAATAATTTTGTTCTGAGGTGCTTGCATATTTGTTCGATACTTCTAACGTATCGTATTTTTTAAATTTTTATAATTTCATCTATTTTTTCATGTATTTCACAGTTCACAAAACTCTTGTTGATTATTATCTACACATTTTAAATGAAATAGTTTTTCTATTGCCAACTACTATCAAACAAAATATTATCCATTCACGAAGCTAAGCAATATAACGAAGCCGAGGGTGACAGGTACTAGTGCACCCAAAACATTTCGCCCGAAAAAGAATATTCTCATACATATTTATTATTAGTCGTAGGATATTAGGTACATGTATCGTATTTTTATTATTTTTTTTTGTTTGTTAAAAATTTTTAAATAAATTTTAAAATTTGAGTCGTTACATTTTTGTTACCACTGATCCGGAATTCTGCTTCTCAATTGAAAGTTTTACGTCACTATCTTCCTCTTACTCCGACAACATACAGTGACATGGAAAAACAAAAATAGACATATTGAGTAGGTACCGAAAACCCTAGCAAAAAAAAACAGGCACGAGTGTTCGGTTTGAGGGTGATTATGAAGATTTATAAGGGTTACGGTTTATGGCTTAGCGGCAACAGCTTCGTGAATGGATAATATTGTTTAAGTTTAATTATTAAAAATATTCTGTTACAAACATATATTTTCTAGATCAAACAAAAAGCTTTCCAAACTGCTATAGCCATCTATACGTTATTACGACTAAACAAACAACTTTAAAAAATTATTAACTACATTATTAAATTCCTCCTAAAAAATACCTGTACACTGTCTTTAATTCAAATCCGTATCTTCTATAACAACGAAAATATGTTTTTTTTTTTAGATTTCTCTAAAATGTCAACTTTTGGCTGTAATTCGAAAACAAAAGACGATAGCGGAGTGTGGTTTTAACCAATATTATTTTTTCAAAAAACGAGACCCAGAATGTGTCACTCCTCTTAGTTTCGAATATTCCCTATTCATAAGACATCCGCAATGCAACCAACACACGTGCCCGATAAAATTTAGCGTTCTTAGAACATTATTTGAACGTTAGTTATCTTGTGTTTTGTGTTTGCCAAATACATTATTTTTCTTTACAACAGCATGGATTATGGTCAAACAACTTATAATTGCCAATAAAAAATAACAAAACAATGTTCGCTCGTGTGGATAAATAAAATCAATAACCTTATGAAAAACCTGTATTTCAAAATTTTTCGTAACTCATCCTCTTTTTGGAAAGAAATATACGATTCAAAATATAATGTTGTACAACACATGAAAAATGTACCAGTAATTTCCATTTGCAAATAAATATTTTTATTCTCGTTTAGTGTTTCATTCTCCCTCTCTTTAAACACAAAAATTAAAGTCAATCCTTCCTTAATCAATAAATTTATATAAAATTTAAGACAAAAAATCGTTAATTTATGTTAAATATGTAATTTAACAGTCAGAAAAGGTCGAAGGTGAAAAAAATGTTTCCTTTCTCCACCCGTCGATTTAATTAAACTATAACTTTTTTTAAAAACAGTGTAAAATCTTTTTCTCATTTTTGAAATAAAATAAAAGTTTTTGTTTTTGTTGTAGGCAACCCAAAGAAAAACGATTCTAATAATACAAAATAAAAATAAACTTTTCTTTATTTATAATAAATAAGTAGCATTTATTTAAATTTTATTCTTATTAAAAAAATCTTAAAACTCATTGTAATTAACTTGTTTTTTTTTTATTAAATCAAGTGACGTAGATTTAAAAAACAGTATTTTATTTCGATCTCGGTTCGTATCTGGCAATTTCCTCACGTGTAATTGTAAAGATGAGACCTGAATATTCGCTGGGAAAGCATCGTGAATGAGAGAAATTCGTTTGATAATTAGATTTTATCTCCAAAATCAAGTAATGATTGTGGAGAAAAAGTGAGATTTTTGCTACTGTTTATAGAACCAAATCAATTTTATGTGTACCTTGTTAAGCGTATTACATTCTCTACTCTTCGGACAAACAATGCCTTCTCCCAGAAGGTAACAGCCTGTGGCAGAATAGTTTCCTGAAACCATTAATAGCGTTAATTCATGCATTAATTTGCAATTGAGTGAGCGATCAATTGTCGAAAAGAACGCACGAATAACTTACATTGATTAAGTCGAATCGTTCACGGTCTAGTCTGCAACAAAGAATAAAATTGTCGAAAAGCGATGACTCGGAAGAAAGTGAACATTGAATAAAAGAACAAGTTGCATGCAAATTATCCAAAACCGGTTGTACGGACTTACCTGTACACACTGGAATCATAATAAAGTAAAATTCTCAAAGACTGGTCTAGACTTCGCTTCTTCATGACATGTGCCGGTTCAATGTGCGTGTGAGATACCTAAAAAACGACTTCTATTATAATACACCGGAAAAAACAGGGAAGTCGTGTGGCGGATATCACAAAGAAATGTAATTAAAATCTCATCAAAAGAAATCAAGTTTGGGACAACTACTGATATGTCACGAGTTTAAAACATGTTTATCTTGAATAGAATGTATCTTCATTGATTTCTCTCTTCCGCCAACGCTGGCAAATTATCGAGTAGCAAGTGAATCTTCCGGTATATGAAAACTGTTACATAAATTCAATCGAAATGTCAAAGCATCACTTATATCATTGATCAAAAATTTATAATTGCTGGATGATGACACGGTTACCGCATCTCAGATGCAAAAAATCAAGATAAGTTGTCCCAATTTATTTTCTCCTGAGTGTTTCAAGATGCTTGGTCAATGAATAACAATGTAATTCATATTCAGACCTTCAATAAAATTACACCTGTAATAAGTAGGCATCATCAGTAACCTCACAGATCTTCCTTCTTTCCTTTCACTTTGAATTCTATATTAATTACAAGCGAAGTAACAATAAAATTAGGGACAGCGATCAACAATCAACGATTGTTGTACGTCATTAAATTTAAGTGAAGTTTATCATGGCGGCTCTCAATTGATCAAATTGTTTTCTACAACTTGGCTCATCCTCATTAGGATGTTGTATAACGTCGCTGATATCTATTATGCAAGTTGGATACTCTTGCAATTTTTTTTCAAATTTCAAATGACCAATTGAATATAAATAAGGACGATATCACACTAACATACTTTGCCCACCTGCGAAGAAAGTTTCACGTGTCTGTAATAACAATACCGAAATTATGCAATTGTTGGGATCTTTTTGACTTGAAAAATATAACACTGCCACAATTGTCAAATGGCTGTAGAAACCAGTTGAGGTCTTTGTTACAATATTGATCAATCCGACCTTGAATCAGTTGTAAAATTATTAATACTGAAATGCAATTCAAATCAAAAGACAAGTTTAATCAAACTATACAATTTTATATCAATAGTCGATAGATAATTTGTTAATTCATTTCCCACGGTAATTAAATTTGGTAACCAATGGATGCCAATTTTTTTTTATCCCTTGGCGCACTTTAATGCAAATATGCAATTTTGGATAATGGCATAATTAGAGGAAATGGTGGGATGGTGTGACACGTGCCGACCTTTCGCCTAAGAAGAATTTGTTTTTGAGTCTTGCAAACAAAATCCTCTAATCATTAAATTTAATCTCAGATTAGCATAAGTGTTTTCAAATGTGTGAATAATCACAGTAAGTTTATGTCCAATAAATCTGTTTCGTGCTTGGAATAATAACTATGTTGTCAAAATGGTAGATTTGTCACCAAATAAATTTTATTACGATGAATGGTTTATTCAATTGTTGTCACCAACGTAGTTTAGTTATAAAAATCGAATAAATTGGTGACCGGTTAAATCACACCCTTTAATTATTTTAATAGTGGTGTGGCGTAAAGATTCACACGAACGCCGACCTTTGTATGTATTTAACCCAAAATTAAAACTAGAACGCGTGTAATTGATACTGAAACTTCAGCAAACAAGAATATGTCTTGGACTAATATTTAATTACTCTGAGGAAGAAGCGACTAGAAAAAGAACAACTTTGTAAACGACTTTAGCGCCTTTGTAGAGGATATAAATCTTCATTTATGCGAATTAATTTTGTCGTATTTACCAACTCATTATTGTTAATTAAATTTATAAATGGTGGTTTAGGCAAAAAAGTAAAAGTTTCGAATTTTTATAGGCAAAAAGTTGAGAAACTAATAACCACACTAACTAACCCAGATCGGCAACAAACGTGCAAAATATAATTTTCCCTCATATATTTGAAATAATTAGATATATGGAGTATGGCATGACTTTTCGAAATTACGTCTGCGTGACCATAATGACGACTTTTGATTAAAATTTTTTCAAATAAGTCAAACTGCAGTGAACTTCTTCCGGTTTATTTCAACCACAAGAGAATATTAATATTTAAAATACACGCCAACTAAAAGCGCCTCTATGAGAATGATGATGAAAGCGACAGATTGCGCAAACAAATCTCCAACAATGAGAGTAGCTTTTAACTTGAAAATTACTTTCGAAGCTAATCAAGTCTGGTGCTAAAATGTGAATACATAACACTGGTCACGCATTAATGTCCATTGTTAGCCGCCCGATGCGATTGACCGAATTCAATACGGGGTATTGAAAAAAGAACACTTGTATGCACGAGTTGCCTTATTACACAAATCTTCGCAAGGGCGCAACGCTTGGGAAACCTGCTTCTAGACCAAAATTTTGGGAAAGTGTTCGGCGGGTAAATAATCGGTCATGTGTGTGTTATTTGCTTTCTCTAACATCAAACTTGTGATTTGAAAAATCACATTACAAAAGTACCATCTTTAATATAAATTCACTTGAAATGTTTGCCATAATTCGGAATCTGCATTATCTGAAAAACTTTCATCTTAATTGAGTTGTCCGTGTTACTTTTCTCATACTACTTACTTTAAACGCGCCATTTAAATATAAATTTACTTAATTACCGTATTGTTTCGAACGTATTTCCATAATAAACCGATTAACAATACTCGCTTGGTTCCCCAGCTGCATTTTCTTTACTATTTTACCAAAAAGTCATTAGCTTTCTACAATACGGAAGTTGTTCGCCAATTGTGTAACATAAACAACAATTTTTAACACCGGACTGACAAAGAAGTCTCAGGACCGGTTATAGATTTCTAGCACAATAAACAAACTGTATAAACTAAATTACATAAGATCAAAGAACAACATTTACTTGTGTTCAGTACTAGAATTTCGGACGAAAAAGTAAGACTAATTAACAAACTCAATATGAAAAAGCTTCCTTTTCAAAAGTCTCAAATAAATATAAAGACTGATACTTTCGAAGTAGCAAAGAGACAAGGCTTCACTCTTTCTATATATACAGAAAAAAATCTTTACGGGCTCAGACCATTCATCACGCAAAGTTCTAGTTTTTCTCTGTCGATACCCTAAAATTAAATTCATTAAGTAATTGAGCACGATTTAACCTCCTCTAATAGGTACTTGTTAGGAAATCAACATCGAAAAACACTGCAACACGAAATTTTACTAATTAAATTAATTAGGAACGGACGTTAATTTCATCGATGACAAGCACAAGAAAAAATTATTTATCAGTGAAATAACACTGATATTTTATTGCTACTAATGCCATTAATCATCAAATTTTTTAGAATCATAACTGATGAGGCCATTTGAGTGATTTACAACAGATTTGACATATCCGCAAATATTTATATGTATTATGGCATTCCTTAGGATTGAGAAATAAAATGTAATAACAAGAATCACAACAACGCTACCGGAATTTGGTAATTATTACCAAATTATTTATTAAAGGAAGTGAAACCAAAACTGGTCTCAGTTGTAAGAAGCAAAGGAGCCGAAATATTATGTTTAGGTTTGGCACTCAATACCTGTTATCAAAAGATATTTAAATTTTAGATATTTATTATATTCATGTTAGAGCAAAATCTGTTTTTGAATAGGTGCATGTCATGTCGCTCGAAGCTTCAATGCATTTTTCTAGAAATGCAATATTGCATGAAATTCTATCAAAACAAGAATACAATACGAACCAACATAATATGTGAGATTTTTACAGTTTTCTCTAAAAATCAACAACCTTGACTTATTATAACATTTGATGTATTAAAATTTGAATTTTAATTCCAGCTTTAAGACTTGATAACGAGCTGGGGAAAATGGTTCAGGTTAATTAAAAAATTCAACCTTTAAATTACTGCGATTTTTGTTTGATGTAAGTACAACATCGGGCAAAGTTGGGATTGATTTCAAAAGTGTGATCTTACACTTTCAAAATACGTGAAGCTTATTTTTGAAAGCCAGTCACTGACACTGAATAATTAAATTTCCCAATAGTTTTTTTACATAAAACTAATATTTTGGTATAAAAGAATTTGTGTCGCGGTTTAAAGATTGAGATTTCTCTCACCTCACTGACCTTACAATATAAACAATTAATGAAACAACCTGTTCCAGTTTTAATAAAAATATACAATCACGTTGTCGCACATGTTTTAAAACTTATTGTTATATAATAGTCGTAAATATAATTAAAAACTTGAATGTATTTATAATCTTGATTAATTTGAGTAACATTTTTGTTATATAATAAATTATAAATCCTTTTATCTTGAGAAAACTGGCCAAGGGGAAAACCGGTCAAAGCTTATTGACTGATACAAAATTAAAAAAAAGAGCGCTAAATACAATGACACAATTTAAATGAGTAACATTTTTGTTACACATATAATAAATTTCAAAGCCATTTGTCATGTGTTTACTGCCAAAATCACAAAAGTGAAATTTTGAGTCAGTAGGGTGAGCAGGTGACAATTCGCCCACGGGGACAATTGGTCAAAGCCTGCTGAGTGATAACGAAAATTAAAAAAAGAGCGCTCGAATTAAAATTCACTTTTAATTGCTGTTTATCAGCAAACAATTACCTATCTATGTCTACCAATACAATAAACGTGTGTAAAAAATCTAAACAAATAGTTCCGAGAATTAGGCAGTAAATAGAAGCCGACTAACCTCATTGTATTTGGGATGCACATGATTACAAATTTTATGTCCATACACGAAATTATCCAAAGAACTGAATGAAATTGTCACTAGAATAACACAAAAAACGTCCTTCCATTTAACTCCAGCCACCATTTTTACAAACTCAAATTTAAAAATATAAACATTCGCGTTTGAGGTTAGATACGACTACCTCGCGCAACATCTGCTGGAACAACTGCACAAATGAAATGCTGCGATTTCAAAGTTATAGTGGCTAGAAACGCGCAGACGCCCCCATCAACTGATTGATAAATTTTACTCAAATTCAGACCAGAATAATTCAAAAGTCAAGGGGGCACTCAATCAAAGTGATGGAAATAGGGCACTATCTAGCATAAACCCAGTTTGGGTGTGCTAACTCGTTAACTGTTAATGCTTTTTGGTTTAACAAGTATCATCGTGCGCGTCGAGGCGTTTAATTGAATCCAACTGTAAAAATTATTTTCGACACATTTAATCAAAAACCATAGGATAATTTTTAAATTATCAGAAGAAAGTTACACGCGTAAATTTTTTATTACAATTACTACAATGAGAAAGTTCTTTTATTTTTATATTCCCATGGCTTTCAACAGTAAATGTAATTAAATTATTTGGCTTAAATGTAATGGATAAGGTTAATAAAGTGTGTGAATAAATTGGAACAAAAGAATAAACTAATTAGTAAGTTGTTTAGGCAACCAGTAAAACACAATAATACGAAAACATCAATTTATTTAATTGCACACTTCAGAAAACCATTTTTTACTGTGATAACAATTCGGGTTGGTACAATGTGGGCACCTATTTAAGAATTTCTCCCCAACCCCAACTTTATTTTGTAGGTGGTTATGCACAATACTGGTCAAGGCTTCAATAAATAAAGGATGATCATTTGGTGCTGGTACTCGTCTGATTTCTTCAACTCCAACCTAAGAAAAAACCTAAAGTTTTGTTACTTTCAGTAATACGACATACCTCCTCTGCTAACTCTTTACAATACTCTATGTCAAGTTCATGCAGAGTTTCAATATGTTCATTAACGAAAGCAATTGGGACAATAACAAAACTTTTCTTTCCCTTCTTTACATAATCCTTGATAGCCTCATCAGTGAAAGGGCCTAACCATGGCAGTGGCCCCACTTTTGATTGCCATACTAACTGATAAGGGTTACAATACCCCAGTTCATCCATCACCAACTGAACAGTGGCCCCCACCTCACTTGGATACGAATCGCCACGATTTACAGTCTAAATTAGCGTAAATTAATTGGTTCTCAAGTTACACAAACGAATCTTACCTTGAGAGGTAAGGAATGTGCCGAAAACAATATTATAACACCTTTTCGCTTCTCTTTATTAATTTGTGCAAGTTCTTTCCTAATTAAATCAGCAAAACATTTGACTAACAATGGATGTGTGGACCATCTGTCAATTACACTAAGTCTCAAACCATTTGGCAAATCTCTGTAATTTGATGAAAGAAATGTTGAGTTTTAATGTGGGAAAATACTCTTACTTGTTTTTAAAATGTGTGTAAATTGCGTTAAAACTTGATCCACTTGTGGCACAACTGTACTGCGGATATTGCGAAAAAATAACAGCATGTTCAACCTTATCTCTAAAACAAGACAATTAAAAAATCTCCCAATACGCAAATAACTTTACTTTGCCTTTCTAACTCTTCAAATGCATCTTTAGTGTATGGAGGCACGTATCTAAACGCCACGTAGTGCTTGTGAGGGGCTGAATTGGGCGACACATGATCCAACCTCTTACACAATAATTCCCCTTGTGTATTTGTCCATTTTAAAATAGGTGAGCCGCCCCCAATCTCTTGGTACTTTTTCTGCACTTCTGGTGTCCGTCGTTTAGCAATCCAAGGCCCCAAATAGCTAGAAAACAACCAAATAAGAACACTTAACATTTGTAATCATACTCTTGCGCAAAAGGCAGTTGAATCATGTCGCGATCTGTCATTATTTGGTTCAAGTAATCGTGGACTTGCTCGATTTTCTGGGGGCCACCCATGTTTAATAAAACAACTCCGGTTTTGGGTTTGTTTGAAACATTTCGGGAGTGACATAACCTCAACTCCTTGACAAAATTGTGCCCTGTTGACGAAAATGTTACTTTTTTTCAAATAAATCACCCCAACTTGCCTTTAAAAGAAACCTGGCGTAGAGACAGCATGATTTCGATGTGTTTCTGAAAGTTGTGATGATTTACAAAGTTTAATCGGAGCTGTCACAAAACTGTCACAAATAAACACAGTTTTAATTTATTTAAGAAATCAATGAAATATGATTAAACAAATCTTAAGGCTCGTGTTGTGTGTACAAACTGATAATTATTTTTTATCAGCAACAGTTTTGGAAGAAAGTCTGGCTATTCATTTTTTGAGTGTTTTTGTTGTGGTGATGGCTAAGTGAAGGACATGATCGGGTTAAAACGCGCCGATTTAAAAAGTAAAATAATTAAATAGGCGTTAAACTATCATATCTTGTAAAAAAAAAACTGAAGAATTGTTGTATTTTATATCAAAATACAGTTTTACATCGCAACTGTAGTTGTAGTTGTAGTTGTTGTAGTTAAAAAAACACTTTTAATCTAAAAAGGCTTTATGACGAATAAATTATCACATCTTGCAATAATCGTAATAAAACAGTTTAGTTTTATGCAAAAATAAATTTTAAACGTACTTTTTGTATTTTTATTTTAAAAAGGCAGTTTCTAATGGCACAAAACTTGTGTTTGGTATAATAGCAATCCCCCTTGTGCCATTGTGTTTTTTAAACGCTTTGTGTGATAACCAAGCTAGGAATAAGTGAAATTCTTTTTAACGAAAGTAAAAAGCAATGTCAGATGCAAGTGGGAGAAATTGAAAGAAAGAAGGGAGGATTACCGTCACTTTCTTCGGCTGGTCTTCAAAGTAAATTTGGGTCAAACGTTAACTTTCTGCTAAGTGTTGTGCATGGTGTGCTAGTGTTAACAGAGTAAATGCACTTCAGGATGCATTTATGGATTATATCTGTTGGTAGGTGTATTTTGATTTTTTTATGTATGGTAAATTAAATTTTTATATGAAAAGTGAGTATAAAAAGGCAAAAATAATTTTTGACCAGTGGTTCTGCTATACTTCCTACAGTACTCCCACGAGAAAATAAAGTATGCCATGACCACTTATTTTTGACTAGAAAAGAAGTTTGATGATTTAATGACACGAAATAATTGTTACAAACATGCAAAATAAGTCAAGGATTGGCTGTGTGCACGTGGTGGTGACGAAAAATATGACGAATAAAATAAATGAGTGAATGTATACTTTGCATCAAATTTAAGAAGTTGATACAAGACTTTCTCATTGTCTTAGTTAAAAATACTGCAAGATTAGTAAATGGGTCAATTCTGCACTAGTATCAATTAATATTTGAGCCAAATTGCATAACTAATCTTATATTAATGTCCCGTACCATCAGTATTACAGTGTCAAGGTAGCCCAAAGCAATGTTGATGTTTTCACTTTCACCAAACTCTCCTCTTGTAGCGCATCCGCTTTGACGTAATCGGAGTTCCCTGACTGGCGCAATGTACCCAACTTGACTTTGACCATAAAATTCTAATCATATTCTGACCATTTAAAGAAAGTCTAGTTGATTGTTATTTACTTTCTTTCACTTATTTAGCATATTTGAGCTAATTGTTTTGTATTGTTACAGGAAACATTTTCCTTGTCTGTTTTTTATTCCATTTCTCTCATGAATATAGTCCAAGAGAATATTATGTGCCTTGGCTAGACGAAGAGACAGATAGTCCAAGATGGATAAAATTGCCACAGAGGCGAAATGTTGAAAGCCAAAAACCGGAAAGTGGGGAAAATACTAGACATTTTGGTCCTGATACAATAAACAGAATAACTGAAACGTTGGGTGCGATAAACACAGTAGGGAGATATTTAGTGAATATGACTAGGGGAGCTACTGATAGTACTAAATTATCAGACGAAGTACCAAGTGCCATTTATACTATTAGTAAGAACGTGTTAGGTAGGAATGTGACTGATTCCATTGCTCCTCTAGTCAGAGAAGCATTACCTGTTGTCATTGACAATAAAAATGACGAAGAAGAAGAGGAAGACGAAGACCCTAAAAGTTGTACAACTCCGGAAGGACTAAAAGGGTAAATGATTCATTGATTACTGTGTCATGGAAATCTTCACATGGTCCATGACGCAGCTTGTAAAAAACAAGAGAAAGCAAAATTCCCAAAACTCTTACTCAAGAGATAAATTTTCCAGATATTGCGACGATCTAAGTGACTGTCCCCAATTATTACTAAACTTAGGAAACCTCCGACAATCTTTATGTTTTAAAAGTCTTTTCGTCCCGGGAGTTTGTTGTCCAAGGACTGGTAATATTGAATCGGTTACGTTAAAACCGATCCAAGTGACAACAATCCGGACACAGAAACTCAAACCTGTGACACTTCCTCCAACCAAACCTCCAACTACAAAACCACCACTAATTGAAATCCCCAATTTGAGTCTAAACCCACTTGGTAATATTGTGGACCCGTCAGGTAAGTCGCTCTAAATTTTGTGTTTAGTTTATAATTTTTATCCAGATTGTGGTCAACCCGAATCGGCAAAATACCGGGTAGTTGGGGGCGAGGAAGCCTTGCCAGGACGCTGGCCTTGGATGGCCGCAATTTTCCTCCACGGGTCTCGCCGTACCGAATTTTGGTGTGGGGGCTCTCTAATTACGGCAAAACATGTTTTAACTGCTGCTCATTGCACGAGAGATTCGCGCCAACGACCGTAAGAAATTCAAGCCGTGGCTCTTATCTTTAATTAAATCGAATTAGATTTGCAGCAAAACAATTCACCGTAAGATTGGGCGATATTGATTTGAAAAGAAACGATGAGCCCTCGAGTCCTATTACGTTTAAAGTATCAGAAATAAGAGCGCATCCTCAATTTAGTCGTGTTGGCTTTTATAATGATATTGCAGTATTGGTTTTGGATAAACCGGCAAGGAAATCGAAATATGTTATTCCACTTTGCTTGCCGCCTCCTGAATTACGAAATGAGAAATTCGCAGGGAGAAAAACCACGGTTGTTGGTTGGGGCACTACTTTTTACGGGGGAAAAGAAAGCACAGTACAGAGACAAGCCGTTTTGCCAATTTGGAGGAACGAAGATTGCAATCAAGCCTATTTTCAACCAATCACAGATAATTTTATCTGTGCTGGCTACTCGGAAGGCGGGACAGACGCTTGCCAGGTAAAATCGATGTCGATTATCTTGCCGCAACTTTCAATTGTTTAGATATTGGCGCCACCGTATTGTTTGTTGCATAACCTACCTCAATTTCAGGGAGATTCAGGTGGACCATTAATGATCCACTGGGACACTCGCTGGGTTCAAGTCGGAGTTGTCTCCTTCGGAAATAAGTGCGGGGAACCGGGATATCCTGGAGTCTACACTAGGATCACCAATTATCTCGAATGGATTAAGGAAAATACCAAGACATAGACGTTATGCTCAAAACTTTACTCTTAATATCTCGCTTAATTACAGCGCGTGATGTCAACAGTGACTAAGTTTAACAATTACTTAAAAACTACTTTGTAAGACTATTTATTTTAATTAAACTTTGTGATAATACATTTTTACACAGATGTTTGTTTTTCTTACCCACCTACAACAAATTAGTCCAAATAATTTAAAAATGTACAGAAAATAAAGTAGTTTTCAGTTCATGAAAGCTAAACAAAAAACAATAATAGCATAAACAATTCGTGTACGTACATTGTCGTAAGTATCTAAATGAAAAAACGCTTTTAGTTTTACCATAGATATAATATTATATATTTTCTTTATGGTTTTACTTAAAAGTCTTCCTGTAAAAAAAATTAAAACACTAAAGAAATTATTAAAACTCTGATAAAAATAAATAAGACTATTATTTTTTTCGTAAAACGTTGGAAAACGCATTTACATTAATGTACATACAGGGTCGCTAAATAGTATGGATACAGTTATATATTATAAAAACTATTTATCAAAACTTGAAATTTGGTACCTATATGCTTAAAAGTTTTTAAATTCTATCGTCTCAGATGTTTATCAAATTTCTACCTCTATCTGCTCTGGGAAAACAAGGCAAACGAGATTTTTTTAATGGCAAGAAGGGTCAAATTTAAAATGTTTAAGGAGTTCTGTGATGTAACACATCCATACCTTTTAATCAAAACTTAAAAAAAAAATTAGCGAACTAATAAAATTTCGAAAAACTTAGCCTAAGAAATGTTGTCTTTATCTATCGCTAGCTCTTTGCCGGCTGAATTTTGACTAAAAAATTTGTAAAAGTTAATACTAATTGTTAAAACAACATTTATTTTAACTGAAAAGAACACATTTTAATTAAAAAAAAGCTTAAACACAAAGTACATAATTTTTATGCTACAAAAATGTTCAAAATAATTTCCATTGACTTGAGAATTTCTATAAGCTTTCACATGCAAGTGACAGATCGCTAATAACAGCATTTTCAAAGCTAACTTAGTTTTACTTTTCCAGAATTAGGTACATTTTTAAATTTTTATTTTTTTTACCTTTTAATAAAAATAAAGGTGGGCATGTAAATTCAGAAAAAATGTTTTTTTTTAAATAATTAAATTTGATCCTTCGTGCCATTAAAAAAATCACGCTAGCCTTGTATTTTCAAAATAAATGATGGTAGAAAATTGAAAAAAAATCTCAGATGATAGAATTTCTTCTAAATTTCAACGTGCTCTACTAAATCGCTATGAAAATATTTAGCTGTATCCATACTTTTTAGTGACCCTGTATATGCATGTAAGTGTAAATTTTAAACTTTAAATTATGAAAATAATCTTAGAAAAATTTGTCTTTTATATTGTCAATTAAAAAAATGTTTGTTCAATTTATAAGAGCCTAAAACTTAAAAAAGGTTATGATTGTTATTTATTGTTTTTATTTCCTTAATTTTTTTATTAATTTCCTTAAACGGTATCACATTTAATTTTTTATTGCCATTAAAACTCTTGACGTCGACAAAAAATTTATTTTTGCTGAGTTACAAATTTTTACAAGATAAAAACATCTTTGACTTTGTCAATATTAGCAGACACAATAATTAATTTTAATTAAATATAATAAATACCAAGCGCGATATTTAATTAAAGGTATTAACATTATACAACTTAATTAATAATTTTAGATTGTTGTTACTATTCCGCAGATATGTTTAAAATTAATTAACTGGATTAGTTCAAAACAATTACCATTGCTGGAGTTAGTTTTGAAAACAAGAATATTGGAGAAAAGTGTTACCAAATAAAATAAATGAAGCGATGATTTATTTATAATTAAAGATTTTCACAAGTGAAACTGTTTCTTTTAGGTCAAATAGCTGTAAATTTACTGGCGCGCCGACTTGCAGAATGTCCCAGATTTGACAAACGGCAAATGTGTGTATTATAATTAAAGTAAAATGATATATTTTTATTTTGGGACTTTGATGGTTAGTGCACTGGTTTCGGCTGTGGCTGTATTTTGAAATTGATTGTTGGGTTAGAAAAAGTGGTAGAGTTGGTTAGGTTGTGCGAAAAGCTCGCGAGGGGGAGTAGATGGTGGGGGTATATGCAGTATAGGTATGCGGCAATTAGCGAAGTTTAAGTTGATTAGGTCATGCTAGTGATCATTGTTTGCTCATAAAGCTCCAGTGGCTGTTAGATGCGCCGTTCAGTGGCGCACCCCGGCGATCAGTAGCGCTGAGCTTTCGTTGCACGCGGCGGCGGTGGCAGCTTTGGGGGGCTGCGTGTTGGTGAGTTTCAGTCAGACGGAAGACGGAGTCTCGGCAGCAGTAGAGTGCTCAAGTTTGGTGCGCGCGCGGCGTTGAACACGCGGTTGATCCTGTCAACAGAAGAGCAAGTGGCGCGTGCTAGGACTTGATGCTGTTTATCAGCGATGTCATCTGACGTCAAGGAGGAAAAGACCGACGAGAAGACCGCTGACAGTGGCGTGATCAAGGAGTTTTGCGGTGGTAACAGGACTCTTTCTTGGCACGAGCACGTCTACAAGAAGCTCACCAATAAGCCCACGCCGCACCTCATTGAGAATATTCTCGGCATACAAAACGAAAAACCAGAAACCAAAAACAGAATGATCGTTTCCATTACTGCAACCATTGACAACCAGGAGGATTTTCCGAAGTTACAACCCGCCGGAACGGGCTGTGAAATTAATGAACCTTTAAATTTGTCAATTCGTAGTGACCTTAAAGTGCGAACTAAGACTGTTAAAGGTATGTCTGAAGTCAATTGACACGCGACACGGCACCCCCCTATTAACACATTGTACTGAAATTTTTATACTACAAACACATTAGTATTTCATTGCAAAATTAGACAATAAATTTAAGTACTCTTCAAGGTTTATTGGTTGTAACGTTGCTCCATAATTGTTATGCGATTCATCGTTGATTTTACGTTAATCGTTTCCACTGCTATAAATCATGACAACTTTTAAGGCAATTAACGATTAACCGTCCTGGATAAACGGTTTGCTGGTTTAATCAATAATTATTAAATTCGTCCCACCTGCTCTAGATACGCAAACCCTCAATTATCAAATCAGACCTTCTCAAATCGGCGATTAGTTAATAGTACAATTTGTTCGTGTCACGTGATAATTTAATAATAACTCAAACCTGACTCTCATTCTTTGTGGTAGTCAAGTGGAATGTGAGTGACAAGACATTACTTACATGGTCTTTAAAATTTTACAAATTTGTCGCTTGATGTATTTTGAAGGCGGATAAGCGTTTTATTTTTAGAGGGTGAAATGCCGTGGGTTGTTTTTGTACGTTTCGTCGAACCTAAATATGTTAATAAGTTGAAAATAATGTGGCTAAACGTTGGAGATCCGGCTCCATTAAATATAAAAACAAGGATTCGGAGTATTGTTATGAAAATTATTTAAATTTTTGTTTAAGCAGGAATACATCATCGTGTCTCTTTTCGCCGTTAAATATTTGACTTCCGGGGATTTTGTTCATTAAAATATTTACGAGATTTATCATTTCAATTTGGGGCTGTTAAATCTCTGACTTTTTTTTTTCATTTATTACTTTAAGTGAAGATGTATTAATTATTAACAGATATTAGTAGCGGGTTAAAAGCGTCTCATTTTTGGCGCGAACAGGAAAAGCAATATTTTGTTGTCAGTTTAATTTAGCACAGGAAAATAATTTATTTTCGAGGAACCGGCGAAAAACACTTGTTCCTTTGTTATTACAGAGATAATCAAATTAGAAATAGGAGTGTAGTAGATTCGATTGTCTTGTTTATTGACTGAAATCAGGAAGCACTTTTATAGTGTTTGGGTGTTTATATTGGAACTGCAGGGAAGAAAGTATCATTGAGTAAAACGCCGGCTTTTAAGAGAAAATTTGTATATATAGCACAGCTATAAATTTGTCGTCGACTCTTTAAGAAGAACCGCAAAGCTGTTAAATTTGTATCATGAACATAATCACTTCATTTCCATTAAACTGGGCTTAAAATAATTTCGTTTAAAAATTGTTCAATTTTTCAATAATTAAAATCGCGTCAAAGAGATTTATTAAAAATGTAGTCACCAGATTTTGTTGTAAACATGTGCTTTACATACGAACAAAAAATTCATTTTGTTTCCATAATGGATGTGAATAAATGTTTTTGTTTGTTGTATGACCACGTCAATCAAACCGAATTTATTTAAAATTGTAAAAGCGAAAATTATTTCAACCATTAAACGCCGCTGTCTGATAAAAGGTTCACGAATGAAACAATCATATTTGTTTAGGATTTATCCGTCCTGAGAGCTCTTTTTACAAAATTTTAATTTCACTTTGTCAGTTGGATGAAACGTTTTGATTTTCTTCGGGATAAAATATTATCCCACGTGCTTTTCCTGCCGCAAAAATTCAACCACGTCCTGTTTTCTCCGTCCCATCGTTTTTATCGCATCAAAACAAATACTCAACACTAATTTCATTCCCACAATTAACTCCCTAATCATTTACAAACAGTTTAGGTTTTTTTCGAAAAATTAATTAGTCATTGTGGCGACTAGTCGCTACAAACATGCGACAAACGTTTTAAATTAATTAACTAATAAACTTAATCAATAACTATGTTTTCCGAACTCAGTGCGTGTAGCTAAAACGATTCCCAAGTTTCAATTACCATTGATTATCAACGTTAATTTCATCATAACTACATTAACAAATTTTATTTTTCCGAACAATTTTTTTTTTCAATTAGATGTTTTGGATCGGCGTATAAAGATGGAAATTGGTACGTCTCAGAATTCGGAGAAATGCCGATATCGATAAAGGATGCTGCACGTGCAGGAGTAACTAAATAAAAGAAAAAAAACTAATTTTGATTGTTGTTGGTTGTGTTTATTCTTTGAATCGTTCGTCGGAATACATGTAAAAAATTGATTGATATCATATGAGTATTCCATCGATTGGGCAATTAAATTTGTCAACCGCCATAATGCTCATGAATGGTTAAATTTTCAGATCGATTAGTACAACATGAAACTTGATCATTTGGTACTGATAGGAATTGTAACAAGTTTATTCTTGTCGTAATTAAAAGTGAGCCAACCACATTATTAACTTATCAGTTGATAATTCCTGTTATTACCCGATGTGCGGTTAAATTCGTTGCTACATCCAAAATTTTTGAATTTTTGTATGGTTTTTAATGAGGGTTTGATTTCAGAGCCGACGCGAAAGAGAAAAAAGACTCGAGAACCGTTGGATTTGAAGTTATCACCGGCCCCCTTGCACCCGCCTCATCCGACTGAATCCATAGCGGAAGACGGTGATGCTAAAAGTAAGAAGAAAAAAGCTCGGACCACGTTCACAGGAAGACAGATTTTCGAGTTGGAAAAACAGTTCGAAATGAAGAAGTATCTGAGTAGTAGCGAGAGATCCGAAATGGCAAAGCTACTTAATGTTACAGAAACTCAGGTATGACTTTTATTCTCCTTTGTTGTGTGCTAGTTAAGTTTTATATTACGACGTTCTGATGAAAAATGACCATTCTTGAGGAGACGTTTCGGAATTTTCATTCATTTGCGGAGCCATCGAGATTTATAGCTTGATTCGTTTGAATTCAAAGGAAAACAAGTTGACAAAGTGGTATTTTTCCCTGTGACTAATTTATAATAATTCTGGCGGTTAATGCGACATTTCGGTGCATGTCTTGCGAAAGTTTTTCCCTATATATCATTCCTGCTAGAAGTTATCTTGATGGCAACTTTTCTCCGGGAAGATAATCATCTAAGGAGACGAGACAAAGAACAGTCGATACGTATTGGAAAAGAATCGAGATTGAGATAACGAGAGAAAAATTTCCGAGCCGAGAAAATCGTTTGGTTGCGAGCAATTACTAATGTTTATATTAAGAACCAAATAAAACATCTGTACACAGAATGGCACGGCACGTTTATTAATGATGAAGCTTTTTACTTAATAGCTCGAATCTCACAATCAGTGTAAATACGACGATAGGCGTTTAGAGCGTTGTGGGGGCGGCTGGGGGACGAGAGGAGTTATGATGAGTTACTGCGGCAGCTGTCTCCTACCAGCCTCATTTAGTCCCTCCAGTGGAGACTCGTGTTCCTACTAATTGCCTACAAACTTACACGACTCAAATATTAACTGAGAAGCGCGTTTTTGCTTTATTATGTTTTTAAATTTAAATAATCGTCATCTACCTTGGATCTTTCATCTCGATTAAATTGAATTATGTTTATATACCGCTCACAGCCCATTCATGCAAATCCTCCCTATCCTCCCTCCCTCCGAGTGAACTAATAATAGCCCGTTTTCACACCAACTTAACCCTTTTTTTAATACGCTGTCAGACCGGACTTTTTACGAATTACGCCCGTATTTTTGGATCCGACTCGGTAATAGCATTAATTAGGCGTCAATAACGAGTGTTTGCGTGGAAAAGGAGCTCATTACCATAATCTAAACAGAAACGGTTAGTACAAAGCGCTGTCGAGCACAATTACACTCGAAGCTTACGAACAAACGATAATAAAAACGCTTCCAGCTTCCTAATTTCTCCTCACTATTTTACCTACTTTTTTACGATCTGCCAGTGACGAAAACTTCTCAAATGAAACTTTCAGTCCTCATTACCAAAAGCCGACATTGTAGGCGTTCGAATCTTTGAAGAGAAATGTTATGTTAGTGTTATAATTAGGTGCTTTATGCATTAGCTATTAGCTTTGCTGCACTCCTCTCTTGACAGTTCCAGCTCTATAAATAAGATCATAGCAATGCCGTCACATATGTTTCAGCTAATTTCTGAAAACGCTTACTTTCGCTTCATTGGTCTGAAAGTTATACGTTTTCAGCGTCATAAATTACATTGTATGACTCTCTTTAATAAAATTCACTACGAAGGTAGTATTATTAGTTTTTGTGGTGTAGGGGGTTTAAACTGTTGGCAAGTTGGTGTTTGCTAGTGTCGGTCGAACATTCCTCAAGTGTTTCGTCTTTTTTCACGGCGAAAACCACGACTAACATATCTTGAGTAACTGAAATATTCAGTAAAATTCTTTCAAACTTGAAATATTTGTATTGGGAATTGATTGATTTCCGGATTGACAGTCAGTTGTGTTGTTTGAGGTGAATTTGAATTATTGGCGCTTTTTCGCGTTAATTAATTGATGATTAGCGTTCAGATAAACAAGCTAAGTAATTGACTGGCCAGGAACTATAAATAATTGATTTGTCAATAATCGCTTACAACTCAAAGAATTTAATAAATCGATGATTTAATCGTCGGAAGTGTTTACTTGATTATGTGTTTAAACGAAGAGAATCGATTAGTTAACAAAGAAGTTGAGAAACCGTTTCGAGGATAATGTTTTAATTATGTTTTTTTTTTAATATTTGCGGTGCGCTTAGGTGTTAACAAACTCCCAGATCTGTATTTTCCGAGTTTATTTAAGCCCATAATTATATTGCTTTTCGAATTATGTTGTGCAATATTTTATTGCATCGCCGTGAAATTTATTGGCTTCGTCCGAGTACAAAGTGATTAAAAACTCGTCGAATTGCTGTTTACAAAGTTCTGCAAACAATGTGTCAGTTAAGCCGGAGCTGCTTTTAAGAAAATATGTATTTGCCTCGTAAATTTAATCTGGATTCGATCTGAAGGAGTGTCGAGTTTAAATCAATTGAACAAGCTTTAAATGAAAAAAGGCCGATTCAGCGAGTCGTGCTTAATATCGGATTAAATAAATGAAAGCTTTCACAAACACAATCGCATTTAAATATATGGACTGCTGCAATTAAGTATCAATTCACTATGTAAATAATTTATGGCCAATTTGCCGAAAATCCGCGTAATAATTGTACGCAAATGCCTCCACAAAACATCACTAATAATATTTATAAAGCAAAGAAAAATCAATTTTTATTCGTTAGTCTTTTGTGGCTTACAAAAGGTCGATTAGATTGCTCATTAAAGCTCGTTTATATCGAAATTGAATTTTTCCGTTTTGAATTATTTGCGTTTAATAACTTCGCCTGGGCCGATCACATGCTAATTTAAAAACAATATTCATACTTTTCCAATCACCAACTTTCCGAATTAATCACTATGTTGACAGATCTACTAAATTACTTCCATATTCTGAAACTGTCAGAAAACTTATTCGAGACTGATGCAATTGTTTAACACGCGACTTTCGACGCGTCGAACACATAAAAGCTCAAAACGAGACAAATAAAACAACTTTTTCCTTTACTGCTTGCGATAACATTGATTGTTTGTCCAGGAACATGCTTTATGACAACTTGGCATTCTTACCAACTAATAGACGACTTTAGGCAAGCGTTTCCCAGTCACTGATTCATATCAATGCCTCAATTTCTAAAAATAATTGTCGGTCTTCACCAGTATCATCTTCAAATACTCAAGAAGCAGATGCAAACACCTGGACTTGAGAAAAATGGGGGAAGTTGCAGTGTGAAAATGCTGTCTTATATAGAATTTTAATTAATTTATTATTATACCGAAGTCTGTGATTTTATTTTATTGCCAGTTGTTATGGAAATAATGTATAGTAAAGTGAAATATAAGCAAGGCGAAGAACAATGTGTTTAGTAATATTTTGTAGGCAATAGAAAGGCGATGTGACGAATGAGAAATAAGTTTTGGGAAACAACTACGAGACGAACTGTTGTAAGAAGTTTTTTGAACAATAAAATTAGTTAAAACAATAAGATTAGTTAAAAGTTGTGTTTTAAAGGGTCGTTTATTTGTTACTGCGCTTCTAAGGGTAAAATAAACTTTCGAATATCATAATGAAATTATTTGTGATGTTGTATCGATTGTGCACAACGAAATGAACAGTTAATTTGCGTATACCATGTTGCGGGAATAATTATATCACTTTGTCAATTTGAACGAGCCAAACTTCTCTATCAACATCATATAGTTACGAAACCAGATATTAAAGAGGTCTGTTCAAATATTCACTTATTTGTTGATTTGTAAAATTTTGTCTAATAAATACAAATGATCTTTGATAGAATAATCGCTTATAATCGGCTCTATTAGGGTAATTTAAATTTGGGCGTTTATTACTACTATAAGGGCCCCTTCAGCACACAGCACTTTTTAAGGTAAAACACCCCAATTTTCAAGGGTAAATAAAAACCAGTGGGGCACTTCAGCACACAGCACTTTTTAAGGAAAAACACCCTGATTTTCAAGGGTCAACAGAAAAGCGCAGCCCCTTCAGCACACAGCTACTTTTTAAGGAAAAACACCCTGATTTTCAAGGGTAAATAGAAAAGCAGAAAAAATTGTGAAAATGTCTCGATTTTCAAGGTTAACAGAAAAGCAGAWAAAATCGTGAAAACACCCCCGTTTTTAAAGCATATTAAAAAGCCTTTGGTCCATGGARCCATTCARCACAACAGTTAAAATATTAAGAATTCACCCTGATCTTAAAGGTATATAAAAATTCAAATTTTATAATACTGTTTTTTATTTGAAGACTAAATTGTCAGCCAACGTACTTATTAAACAAATTCTTAGATATTATGTTATACAAACTCTTATATTTACCYACACATAGTTAAAAAAAGTTAGCATTCCTTTAGGGGACATTGTCTGCTTTTCCAAAAATTTGGCTGATGGCTGCATTCCAAGTTCTTCCAGATAAACAGCCATCCTACCTGACCAGTTTGTAAATTTTCATAAAATTCATAGTCTACGATTTCGGCGTTGAATGGTTTGCGTTTGTTTATTTGTGTACGGAGTTGACGAGCCTGTGCTCCTYTTAAAAMTTGGGTTTCTGGATTTCTCGCCGTATACAAAATGYACCATAGACATGGKTTTTTTTTCCTCTTGGTCTGCCGACTCCAGATGCTAATTGGTTGAAACGCACACTCTTGTGGGGTCAAGTCTACAAATAATTGTAATATGGCTTGTGGATTKTCACATTCCCGAGCGCAGGACAAAAAACCATCTATAAATTAACTGTAAATATAAAATATGTATAGCAAATAACATGGATACTTACAATTCTCATTCGCCATTCCAACGAAATTATAATAGAAGAAAGGGTCGACCAGAGAAAGGATTGATTGTTGGAAAACGTTTCTTTGAAGTTAGAATAGGTCTTTCTTTTAATCGACACACAGCTGACAAATGACAGCCCAGTTTAACATTTGACATTGACAGTAATGCAATGCACAATGCGTTGAAGAACATGCGTACATACAAGTTGACAAAAATTCTTTTAATCATGTTGTTGAGTAGCTAATATAATAATTATACTATACTGTAAGATTACCATAATAATATACAATAACAACAATACAATATAAAAATAAAATGTATGTAACCTAAAATGTATTGGTATTGAAATCATTTTCTATATAGCAATCTTTTAACTTATAATCAATTTGTAACATATTTTCATTTATATCGTTTATACGTATATTATCAAGTTTCTCGTCTAATAAAATTTCATAAAACCTTTTAACATCTGTAACATATTCTGTTGCACCCATATTTTGTCTTTGCCCAAATTTACCCCATAAGGAATTTAAGCATATTTTCGCAACAGCTCTCTTTCCAGGATTATTTTCTATTTTACCCAATTCGATACCTAGAATTTCTTTTACGGCTTTTCTATATTCTTCTTCTGATTCAAAATCATCCTGCCAAGGACTTGTTTCTAATTTAATTTTCATAAACGCTTTCACATATCCTTTAAATAAATATGATGATTTTTTGTAAAAATGCCAAACCTCATCAATAGTTATTATTTTGCACCCCTTTTTAATTGCTTTTTTTACTTCGTTGGTACACCAGGTTCCTCTGATAATTCTTTGAGATTCCGTATGAGAACATTTATCTTTTTGATTGTTTAATTTTGCGCACAATTGACATAATGGAAATGTTAGTTTTTCATCACCAGATTTGGTTTTATTCTTAACAGGTAAAACGGGGTGATACAAACCTTTTGGTGGTAAAATTGCACATTTTATTAAACCATACCAATCTGAATTGTACGTACGAGGTTTGAATATTTTAGTAGGATGTCCAATTGGATAATCATCGTAACATTGTACTGTTCTTTGGCTTTCTTGTAGAATAAATGGTACTTGTCGTTCATAGAAAACAATTATTTCCTAAACAATATGGGTTTGGCCTTAAATATCACAGAGATATTAGAGGTGGAAATATTTTTCGATCTATAAAAAAATTTGCTATACCTGCATTAGGTTTTTTATATCGCAATATATTAAAACCTTTTTGGAAAAATAATAAAGAGGATATCATTCAAGGTGTGACTTCAGGGTTTAAAAACATAGCGTCTACATACGTAAAATCACCGCTGTTTTCTATTTATAAAGAAGAAATTATAAATCCTATTCTAAACAAAATGAAAGAAAAATCGATGAATGAACATTTACGAGGTGACGGATTGAAAAAGGCCAAGACTGGCAGGACGAATCGATTAACTAAAAAATCAAAGGAGATTATTAAAAATCTACTGAATGCTTAAGTTTTTTAAAAGTCTTCGCCTTTGGCTCTGGGGCTGATTTCATCAGACTTCTTTTTATTTAAATAAATGGAAAGCGTTGTGGACTTATGGCGTATTGATGAAATGCCCGTAATTGATGAATCAACAAAAAGTTATACTTACAATGAAATAAGAGAAAGTAATATCAACGTGAAAGAACTTGAACAATATACGCTCGAAACTAACATAAACGGATGGAAACATTTATCAGGTGCTTATATTTTTGTCAAATCGAAAATTAAAAACAATCCAAATAATTATGCAACTATATCAAATAATGGAATAAATGATTTTGACTATGTGAGGTTGTTCTATGAAGAGGTATTGATAGAAGAAACAAATTATGTGGGTGTTGCTACGCTAATTTCAAATCTGATTGAATTTTCAGGAGATGTTTCTGATACTTCAGCATCACAATTGTGTTGGTACCCAGACACAGCAGATTCAGCAGATACGTCTCAATACAAATATGATGGGAAAAATAAGGCGGAAAAATTTAAAGATTTAGACGTTGATATAAAAACTATTGTTTCAAAAATCACAAATAATTCTGCAYTCAATAAAGGATATTTAGAGAGATGGTTGTTAACAAAAGATGAAAAAACTMTCACAAAATTTATTCCTTTATCTAAAATTTTCCGATTTGTACGAGACTGTAACAAAGTTTTGAATGGAAAAATTCGCAYTGAATTACGTAAAAATAGGGTAAAAAAWATATTACAYGCTAAAGTTGATGGAAMTTATGATTATGAAATATCTGATATTAGTTTGTGGATCCCTATAGTAAAACCCTCATTAGAAACTGAAAAAATATTATCTTCATTATTAGTTAGCAARTCTAACTTTCTTTGTGGATGGAATGCGCTTAACTGTTACCGTAGTAATTTGTGGTCTTCTGGAAGTGGAAACTGGCGCGTTGTAAATAATCAAAATAAAATATCTAGAGTTTTTATAGTTTTTTCTAGAGCTGAACGAAATGATAATTTTACCAAGACAATGATGATTTTTGATAATATGAATTTAGAAAGAATAAATATTAAAATCAATGGTACCCAACATCCTACTTATGAATAATGAGGATTTACAACGCTTGTATGCCGCATTCCTCTCTTGTAATTATAAAAAAGATTTGGATGAAGGTACGTGCGTTAGCTATAAAGATTTTTGTAACCTCTATTTAGTTGTTGCTTTTGATGTAACAAAAGAAAATGATGAAAATTTATTTAGTAAAACAAAATCATCTGAACTAGAAGTTAATTGGACATTAAAAGATTATCAAAATGTTAATTACTATTTATATGCTGTCGTTGAATCTCAAAGAATTGCAAATATGAATATCATAGACGAAAAGATTTATTTGGAAATGAAGTAGACGAGGATTTACCGAGTTTTTAATAAAATAAATGAATGATTATAAAGTATATTTATCACCCAATCAAATAAAGAAACTCCAAAGTTGTAAAGAAAAAAGAATAGATTGTAATATAAGATTCGATTTAACAGAAAGACCTAATAATACTATTAAATTAAGAGAAAATCAGATTGATGAAATTAAAAAGTGTAAAAAAGAGAAGAAAAAATATTGTGATATCAAATTTTCTCCAACACAGATAGGTGGATTTTTACCTGCTTTAATTCCTGCGGCATTAGCTGTGGCCAAAGCATTGGTATTAGGTGCTGCTGTTTATGCTGGTAAAACCTTTAGAGATGGTATAAAAAAGGATAAAAAAAACACAAAAAAGACGAAGACATATGGACAAGGAATAAAATTGATAGGAAATCGGGTTTAAGTAATATAGAAATATCATATATTATGAAAAATTCGGGTTTGCCTCATGAAGCTAAGCGAAATTTTCGAGGTGTTTTTGCAATTGACATGTTACCAAAAAAAATTAGAAAAGATGAATCAGGTATAATTAATTTTCAACCCTCTAATTGTTATGGCTCACACTGGGTATGTTACATAAACAAACCATATTTAAGAAATATTTTATATTTTGACAGTTTTGGAATATCTCCACCAGAAAAAATTAAAAAATATTTATTAAGTAGCGGAAAAAATATAGCGTGGAATAGCACGCAGTTACAAATGAGTTCTTCTGTTTTATGTGGTCATTACTGTTTATATATGATAATTAATGTCAACAGAGGCATTTTTATGATATATTATATTCTTTTAAACAGATACCGTGTCGTTTAAATGAGAAAACTACTATTTCAATATTTGAACGTAATTAAAAAATTATATATTATCTATATGTTATAAATGGAAAAATATCTTCAAAAACGCTTGTATGTATACAGAAAAAGTTACTTATATTTTTATAAAATTGGAATTGTTATTGCAGTTATTGCATTTATATAAGGCTGATAAAATAAATGTAAAAGAAATAAATTTACGTGAAGAGGAATTTGTCAGTAATTTTAATTATTTTCCCAGGGAGAAATACCTAGAAAAAGTCTGGCTTCTTTCCAAATAATAATGAATGTTTAGGAATCCATTTTGATAAATCAGAAAACTGGTATTTTGGTAAATCAAGCAATACACCTGATGGTCAAACTAATTTTTATACTGTTTTATTACACGAAATAGGACACACATTAGGTATTGAACATTCTGCAAATAATAATTCAATTATGTACGCCTATTATAATGGTGGTATTGATAAATTGACTCAAGACGATATCTGGGCAATTCAATATTTAAATGGACGACCTGAA